>NW_027097124.1:0-40000 GCF_019320115.1 Miscanthus floridulus | reverse complement strand
GAGATGAACAAACTTGGTATTCAAACTTTTCAATTGAGACAATCTAGGGTTCCGAAACTATTTTGTAGGCGTCAAAATTTAAAAATCACAAATTTAAGCCATCCAAACTTCTCAAATGGAAACTTGACAACAACACAATTGTAGATCTTTTGAGTTTAAACAAACTTGGTATTCAAAACTTTTCAATTTGAAGTCATTTAGAGTTCATAATACTAGAGTCAAGTGTTTGTTTTTTCATTTGACCAAATTTGACTTGGTCAAACTTGCTGAAATGAACCTAAATGACCTTAGATGAAAAGACTCGAATACCAAGTTTGATCATCTCAGCAAGATCTACAATTGTTACATAGCTATTTTCCCATTTGAGAAGTTTTTTCAAACACTAGTCATAAATTCTGAATCTCATATAACTTTCTAAAACTATGTCACACACTTGTGAAATTTGAACTACATTTTGTTCAAGCTTTCTCAAATGAAAAAATGGCCTATAATAGAATTGTATACTGATGAGATGAACAAACTTGGTATTCAAAACTTTTCAATTTGAGACAATCTAGGGTTCCGAAACTAGTTTGTAGGCATCGAATTTAAAAATCACAAATTTAAGCCATCCAACTTTCTCAATGGAAAGTTGACGCAAAACACAATTGTAGATCTTTTGAGTTTAACAAACTTGGTATTCAAAACTTTTCAATTTGAAGTCATTTAGAGTTCATAATACTAGAGTCAAAGTGTTGTTTTTTCATTTGACCAAATTTGACTTGGTCAAACTTGCTGAAATGAGACACTAAATGACCTTAGATGAAAAATCTTTGAATACCAGTTTGATCATCTCAGCAAGATCTACAATTGTTACATAGCTTATTTTCCCATTTGAGAAAGTTTTTTCAACACTAGTCATAAATTCTTGAATCTCATATAGATTTCTAAACTGTCATAATAGTGCATCGTTGTATCATGGCGGGCACAACAGTGAATTTCTTCTTGACGTATGACCCTTGGTTATGATCTTGTCGTAACCATGGAGTGTCTTCATCATTTAACATGATGCTTGGATCTCTTCTTCACTATGAAGGGTGGAATTCGGACATTTCTTTTATAATCTTCTGACATGTCTGACTTGTCTTCAATTCCCACTATATTTATTTTCCCAGAAAGAACTATGTGGCGCTTTGGCTCATTGATCATTGAGTTGATGTCTTCATTTTTTCCTCTATTTGATTTGTAACTGTCTTTCACATGAAACCTGACTCACATCGGCAGCAAGGACGAATGGTTCGTCTTTGTACCCAATATTGTTGAGTCCACTGTTGTCATTCCATACTCTTTTGTCGACTGTTACCCCCCCTCCGATCAGCTTCACCCATTGGACCGGAATAAAGGGACTTTAAAATTAGGTGCATGTCTAGTTCTCATATATCTTCTATGCGGCCATAATATGTTTTGTATATTCCTATTTGGATCTGTGCCATCTATGCGAACACCACTATTTTGATTGGTGCTCATTTTATCTTGGGCAACTGTGTAAAATGTATCCCATTTATCTCGTACCCTTGGTACGTGAGGATATGCCATGATGGTTGCCTAGCCAACAAATACAGTTGCTCACAATATTGTCATCGCCTTGACATTATTTTTGCAACCAACCACTAAAACTTTCCATGTGCTGACCGCCTAATCCAAGCTTCAGTCTTCCCTAAAACTTGGATCGTAAGAACTCCTTATGTATCTCGATGTATGGATGCACCAATGACGAGTTCTGAAGAACTGTTAGTGTGCTTTATTGAATAATTGTCTTCCATGCCAATATATGTTTTCTTCCCTAAAGTTCTTCTTTACCACTAAGTCTCCCCTTGTGTCCGATTCGGAACGCCAATCGAGGCAAAGTCAGGAATAAAGTCAACACAGAACTCAATGACCTCCTCTGTTCTATAGCCCTAGGCGATGCTCTTCCCTTCAGGCTTAGAACGGACTTTCACATATTCTTCAGACTCCCATAACCTCTCGAAGGGGAACATGTTATGTAAGAACTAGGTCCAAGAATACTAATCTCCTTCACCAAATGAACTAGAGGTGTCATGATATTAAAGAAGGATGGAGGGAACACCAACTCAAAGCTGACAAGACATTGAACCACCATCTGTAGAGTAGCTAGTTCCACTAGATTGATTGCCTTCTGAGAAATTGCATTGAGGAATGCACATAGCTTCACGGTGGCTAACGTACCATGGAGGTAGAATCCTCTTAAAGCAACTAGAAGCAATTGCATCATAAGCACGTGGCATGTGGGACTTTAAGTTTAGGAATTTCTTCTCTGCACATTTATATTATACCCTTTATATTGGAGGAGAATCTCGATGGACCTTGATGCTGCTTAGACATTCGAACATGCTGTCCCTCTCTTCTTTGCTAAGCTGTAGCTAGTAGGACTTAAGTATGACGTCCATCATCTGTCTTCTCTGGATGAAGGTTGTCTCGTTCTTTTCATGCCCTGCAAGTCCTAGCGTGCTTCAAGTGAATCCTTTGGCTTCCCGTACACACCCATGAATCCTAACAGGTTCACACAAAGATTCTTTGTCAGGTGCATCACGTCGATTGCGTTGCGGACCTCTAGGACTTGCCAATAGGGTAGCTCCCAAAAGATGACTTCTTCTTCTCACATGGGTGCGTGTCCCTTAGCATCTTTGGGAATAGATTCGCTGCCTTATCCCTTTCCAAATACTACTTTCACATCCTTGACCATTGCGAGTACATCTTCCCCGGTTCGGTTATGAGGCTTCTTCCGGTGGTCTGGCTTACCTTTAAATGCTTACCTTTCTTTCTTACTTGGTGATTCAAAGGAAGGAATCGACGATGGCCAAGGTACATGACCTTTCGACATCTTTTCAAATATATACTGTCAAGGTCATCAAAATAATGTGTGCATGCATATATCCTTTGTTTGTCTAACCTGAAAGATTACTTAAAGCAGGCCAATCATTGATTGTTACGAACAATATTGTCTACCTTAACGGTCTTCTTTATGCCACCGCAAACAACTTTGCATGGGTCTTTATTTCTGAACAAACGTTTTAAGCGTGGTATTATAGGAGCATACCACATAACCATGGCAGGGATTTTCTTTCTAGGACGTTGTTCACCCTCGACGTCACCAGGATCATCACGCCTAATCTTATACTGCGCTGCTTTACATACTGGGTATTCATCCAAATTCTCGTATTCATTGCCATGGTAGAGGATGTAGTCATTAGGACATGCATGTATCTTCTAGATTTTTAATCCCAAAGGGCAGACAACCTTTTTGCTTCGTACGTAGTGGTGGGCAATTCATTTGGCTTCGGAAGCATCTTCTTTATGAGGTTCAATAAATTCCCAAATGCCTTGTCGCCCAAATGCCTTGTCGGATACACCATTCTTTGCCTTCCACTGTAGCAATTCCAGTGTTGTACCCAGCTTTTTTTGCCCCTCTTCGGCCGTTGGGTATAGCAACTTCCTATGATCCTCAAGCATGCACTCGAACTTAACTTTCTCTCTTTTCACTTTCCCATTCTTGTTGTGCATCACGAATGGCATCGCCAAGAGCATCACCAAGATCATCTTCTACCGCTACCTCTTCTTCATCTCCCCCTATTGTAGTATCATCAAAGGCACCATACTGAGCAATAATGTCATCAATGTCTAAATCTTCTCCTTCACCTTCTTCCATCATGACCCCGCTTTCTCCATGCTTAGTCCAACATATATAGTTTGACATGAAACTTGACTTAAGCAATGTGAATGAAGACTCATTGAGCTTGAATATTCCTTTAAATTCTTACATAGGGCACATGGACAGCACATGAAACCATCTCACTTATTTGCCTCGGCCACACCTAAGAAATAGTGTAAGCCCTCAATAAAGTCTTGGGAGTGGCGATCGGCATTGTACATCCAATGGCGTGACATAATCTGTATTACACGGCAAATTTTGAAAACCTTGAACATAATTAAGTATTTATTACACAACATAAATGACACACACACGGTTGATTAATTAACTAAGCCTGGCTACAATGTAAGCAATCCCAACTATCACTAAACAAACTAAAACTACAATGCACTTCAGTAACATAATTATTTCATAATCGTACGCATCTAAAATAGACAAATCATTCTTCTGTTGAATATCAATAAGCTTCTCCTGCTGGCTCACTGCCTCATCATCAGCAGCAGCCGCTACCTCAAGCGCACCCAAATTCTGCACGTATGTAGCATAATCTTCCTCCCAGTACCAACCATCGCATCCATTGCCCTCCCACTGAAATTAAAGCAAAAAATATTTAGTCAAAAATATTCAAGAAAAGCAGGTCAATTAGCCATAATTATAAAATGCGTAAGAAACTCACATCGCGATCCGGGCACTTGTAGAAAACACGACCCTTGTTGGGTCCCAGTCTCTTAACCCGGTACTTCCATCACAATCTTCTGCTTACACTTGCCGCAGATAATGAGAGGGAGTTCTGGCCTCAGTCGTTTCGCAACCGAACGAGAGGCTGAGGATCCGGTACCCAGTTGTCATCTACTTTCTATATTTATTTTTGCAAACTAGTGTAAATTTTATATTTTCTAAAATGATATATTTAAACAAAACTAGTACGAATTTCACATATTTCAATAAATAACCATCCGTACTAGTTGACCTTGCTTACGTGATCATCTCGGCCAGCATTTCTCCACCGGACGGTACCGTACTTGGCCAAGGAAGAGCTCCGATTCTACGAGAAAGGGAACATGGTCTTTCACGACCGTTGCCGCTCTCCCTCGTAGAATCAAAGTTCCTCCTTGACGTCCGTTACCCCGCTCGGTAGAGAACTTGTTGGCCGAGCTGAACACGGTCCGCAAGTTCAACTAGTATGGATTTTCTATAATTTTCTAACTATTTACTAAGTTTTTCATTTCATGGAAAATTTAATTCTAAAAAAAAGGCATGATTTCTAAGTAGTTCATTTCATGAAAAAAATAATTCCCAGTGACCTGCTCGATATCGGCGAGCTCGCGGACGTTTAGGGTTGCCGAGGATAGTAACATTTGTAGATGACATTTGTAGGTCTGAAGTTATCAAATATCCATCAAATTATAGCTCAAAAACATGTTTCAATAAATAACCATCCGTACTAGTTGACCTTGCTTACGTGATCAACTCGGCGAGCATTTCTCCACCGGACGGCACCGTACTTGACCAAGGAAGAGCTCCGATTCTACAAGGAAGGCAACACAGTCTTCCATGACCATTGCCGCTCTCCCTCGTAGAATCAAAGCTCCTCCTTGACGTCCGTTATCGCTCGGCAGAGAACATGCTCGCCAAAATAAACACGGTCCGCAAGTTCAACTAGTACGGATTTTCTATAATTTTCTAACTATTCTCTAAGTTTTTCATTTCATGGAAAATTTAATTCTAAAAAATAAAAGGCATGATTTCTAAGTATTTTATTTCATGGAAAAAATAATTCTAAGTGACCTGCTCGATATCGGTGAGCTCGCGGGCGTTTAGGTTGCCGAGGATAGTAACATTTGTAGATGACATTTGTAGGTCTGAAGTTATCAAATATCCATCAAATTATAGCTCAAAAACATGTTTCAATAAATAACCATCCGTACTAGTTGACCTTGCTTACGTGATCATCTCGTGAGCATTTCTCCACCGGATGGCACCGTACTTGGCCTAGGAAGAGCTCCGATTCTACGAGAAAGGGAACACGGTCTTCCACGACTGTTGCCGCTCTCCCTCGTAGAATCAAAGCTCCTCCTTGACGTCCGTTACCGCTCGGCAGAGAACATGCTCGCCGAGATGAACACGGTCCGCAAGTTCAACTAGTACGGATTTTCTACCATTTTCTAACAATTTTCTAAGTTTTTCATTTCATGGAAAAATTAATTCTAAGATCACGTAAGCCACTGGGGACGAGGATGGCGCGTGCTCCAGCGAGGATGAGCGAGGCGTGATTTTGATGAACTAATTTAACTTTTGTTTATCCAAACATATATGCAAATCATCATGTGATTTTGAGCTAAAAATGACATATATAATCATAATAAAGTCCAACATATAAAGTTACACGTGCATCTATATCGCAAAATGAGATAAGCTACTGACAAAACATAAGAGGATTAAGTTTGTTACCTCCAAAATCGAAGAGCAACACCAATGGAGGGGGAGAGAGCAAGAACAACAGCAAGCTGAAGAACAGAGGCAGTGAGTTTGAATGGAATGGCTCGGGCTCGGGGAGAAAGAAATGAGCTGAATTATAGGCTGGGATAATTAGTCCCGGTTAAGGGTCCAAACCGGGACTAAAGATTAATTTTATTCCCGGGGCGTCACCCAAACCGGGACTAAAAGCTTTAGTCCCGGTTGTTATTACCAACTGGGACTAAAGGTAAACCTTTAGTCCCGGTTGGTAATACCAGCCGGGACTAAAGATCCCTGCCCCGCGGACGACCATTGGGCAGGGACCTTTAGTCCCGGTTGGTATTACCAACCGGGACTAAAGGGTCCTTTAGTCCCGGAGGCAAAAAATGCCGAGGCTAATGCTAAATTGGGACATCGTTCTAAAGTCTGTTCTCTAGTAGTGAGACCCCATTCCCAATGGCACAATGACACGCAGCCTATACACAAGGGGACAGAGGCCGCACTATACCCGATTCGTCAAGACATTCTTATGCCAATAAAGGTAACCACTAACAAGCTAGAAAAGGTCCTCATACTGAGCTAAAGCCAGAGCCATGTAGTTCACACAGCTGTACTGTAAGTCCCGGATGATCACATACAGATAAGTCCTTAGAGAGAGTAATCTAGAGCACCATCAAAACAGCCTAATGCTCTAGCCCCCTTGTTGCATGTTGCTAAAAAGCATCTTTTCGTTTGGTTGGCATTCTGGATGCCGATTAAAAATCATTTAAATAAAAATATATTAAAAAATTCTAAAATTTTTGTGGATGGAGAACAACTTAAATAAAAACCATTTTAGCTTGTCGCACTAAAAAAGAATTAACTGAAAAAATGAAGCAAAAAAAGTAAGAAGCAATGAGATGAAAATATATGCGAAACTAGCCTCTAGCCATTTCTCATGTGTACGTAGAAACGGTGAAATGTTTTGGTTTCGAATCACTTGCTGAAAATACCGTTTGGAAGTGATTCTAGAGATTCTCATCATAAACTGAAACATTTCTCCTATCAAACGGGCCCTTATTTGTAAACACAAAGTAAGCCATGTGGCATTAAGAACTTCTGCAAAAACAAAAGAACTCCATCTTGTTAGACTATGACTGTGACAAGGATTATTTTCCTTGCTTCCCAAGTCTTCTTAGTCAATATATACCTAACTAACCCTTATCCTAGCGTAGGTAATCAATCTACATCTTCTACGTTTATTTTTTTACCTGTTCCCTGCCAATGTACGTACAATGGAAGTTTCCTGCCAGTTTGATAGATACGGAACTCCGGTTAAAAAAAAGATCTTCTACGTTTAGTCCACCGTTGACTTAACTGCTCTCGGTCCCTGTGCGTGTAATTCTGGCTCACGACGGCACATTCCCACTGCTCTCGGTACCTATGGCTTTTCTATATATCACTTCGCTCGGCAGGATAGATCCTCAAAATGTTTGCTGCGACCCTGTTCGACCTCTCCAGGTTCTGGTTTCCCCTACTCTAGCAGGTCGCTCGTCTTGTCCATCTTTTTTTTTTTTGTATATTGATGAGTACCTTGCTTTCTTTCCAAGCTCGCAGGACAATAGATTCTACAGGTCGCATTGCTTTGATCGATCCTAATGGCAGCAGAGATTGTCACTTCTGCAGTTGCTCAGGAGGCTGTCAATCAGGTCCTATCAAGATTCAAGGACAGGTGTGAGCAGAACTCAGAAGCGAAGGACCGAATCGAGAGGATGGAGATGGCACACATCAAGCTAGAGGCTGCCCTCGAGACATCCAACAAGTGGAACATCACCACCAGAGCTCCATTGCTGCGATGGCAGAGCAAGCTCAAGCGCGCTGTGCAGGAGTGCGACCACACTCTTCGCAGGTGCAGGCAGCGCCTGCAGGAAGAGGAAGAGATGCAAAACAGTGTAAGGAGCTCCTCCTTTCCTAAGCAGATTGCTTATGCTGCCAGGTCGTTCGTCTCGTCCATCTTTAGCCGTGGCAGCGAGGATGAGCTGAGAAGCTCTGCTGCCGTCCGGCGGTTCGAGAGGTATGCAGATGGTGCGAGTGAGTTCTTGAGGTATGTGGAGCTTGGTGGCACACCACGTAGATATATGTTCTTTGACCCTCTTATACGACATCTTCTCGCTGGCAAAGGAACAAAGTTTTGCTTTGTTCGCGGGAGTCAACATCTGTCGTTTCTTTTACAGCCTTTTAGAACACATAACCTAGTATTGTTACTTAAAGATAGCAATGCATCAGAGAACAATTTTCTTCTTGCCCTCAATTTACGGCTTTCCGAGAGTATCGACATAGTTGGTGTTGCAGTAAGCTGCCTACAGCTATTCATACCTCACTTGAGCTCAATGGTCGAGGCCGTGAAGACAAAGCTCACCCAGCTACCAACACAAGACTTGTGCTGGGTATCATCTGTTTGTGAACGCCAAAACAATCTTTACAGCATCTGTTCAAAATGGCTTCAACTGAACCCGCTTTGTTGTCAGCAACAAGATCATTACTATGCCCAGAGCTACAATGCCACAAGCTCATCATCAGAATCATTGCTCTGTGATATATACTTGGAACCAGTTATGCATGTGTACTTGTCGGCCCATGTATCACTCTCAGTTGAGAAGAACAAGCAAAGAGCGGTCATCGATGAAGAAAGTGAAACAAGTCGCACGAGAGACTTTCCTTATCTGAAATTTGGAATGCACTTCTTTCCCCATACCTCCTTTCAAGATTTGTCGCCGAGAGTTGAGGGTTCAGCAACAGAGATAATCAACGGGGAGGCCGTGCAGCATGGCAGCTTTTGTGCGAACATTTCCTGCTTTGAACAACTGTGCAAGATGATGCTACCAAAGGCGGTAGATTGCCTTCATGGGAATGTTGCAGCTACTTCATATCAGATGCTGTGGAAGTCCAAGCATGGTGGCGCAATTCTTCGGGTTCAGAAGATCCCATGGAGACTAACCACTCAGAAAGACATGGGTGGAAAACGTTCTGAACGACAGCAGTTCAAGAAGGTACAGGGATGGGCAAGTGCGAATAATGAGTTCAACAACTCGTGGATTGCGCACGTACCTGCCAAGTTTCTGGGCTCAGCCATGGACTGGATTCAGGCAGAGAAGCGACTGCCCCAACCGTTATTATTCATAACTAATTCCTGCGTTCATGATTGTCCAATCAAGTTGCTCTCTTTGCAATTTTACAGATCTTTTGCAAGTAAGATAAAGTCATTCAGAATGTTCAATGCCTAAAGGATTTCATGGTACCAGGCGTGTGCCATTCGAGCATTGAGTTCTACTTGAGGAAGCTCGTCATGATGGACAGCTAAGATAGATATGTCGACTGTCACAATCAAGCGTGTTCCTGATGGTGTGCATGTGTGTAAGCCTTCTTTTCTAACTACGTAATATTGTAGAGACTAAAAGGAGAAAATTGAAAAGAGATAAATAAAAGAACAGAGAGTGGAGATCTAGAAGAAGGATAGTTGGAGAGTTCCCCCAACTTGTGTCCATGGGTCTTGTCTGCACTTTCCATTTAATCTTCAATATGGTATCAAAAGTGGGTTGATTTTGTTTGTTCCACTCAATTCCCATGGATTTCTACACTACTAGAGAACAGACTTTAGAACGATGTCCTAAATTAGCATTAGCCTCGGCATTTTTTGCCCCCGGGACTAAAGGACCCTTTAGTCCCGGTTGGTAATACCAACCGGGACTAAAGGTCCCTGCCCAACGGTCGTCCGCGGGGCAGGGATCTTTAGTCCCGGCTGGTATTACCAACCGGGACTAAAGGGTTACCTTTAGTTCCGGTTCATAATACCAACCGAGACTAAAGCTTTTAGTCCCGATTTGGGTAATTCCCTGGGAATAAAGATTAATCTTTAGTCCCGGTTTGGACCCCTAACCGGGACTAATTATCCCGGCCTATAATCCAGCTCATTTCTTCCTCCCTGAGCCCGAGCCATTCCATTCAAACTCACTGCCTCTGTTCTTCAGCTTGCTGTTGTTCTTGCTCTCTCCCCCTCCATTGTGTTGCTCTTCGATTTTGGAGGGAACAAACTTAATCCTCTTATGTTTATCAGTAGCTTATCTCATTTTACGATGTAGATGCATGTGTAACTTTATATGTTGGACTTTATTATGATTTTATATGTCACTTTTAGCTCAAAATCACATGATGATTTGCATATATGTTTGGATAACAAAAGTTAAATTAGTTCATCAAAATCACGGCCTCGCTCGTCCTCGCTGGAGCACGCGCCATCCTCGTCCCCGGTGGCTTACGTGATCTTAGAATTAATTTTTCCATGAAATGAAAAACTTAGAAAATAGTTAGAAAATTGTAGAAAATCCGTACTAGTTGAACTTGCGGACCGTGTTCAGCTCGGCAAGCATGTTCTCTGCCGAGCGGTAACGGACATCAAGGAGGAGCTTTGATTCTACGAGGGAGAGCGGCAACGGTCGTAGAAGACCGTGTTCCCTTTCTCGTAGAATCAGAGCTCTTCCTTAGCAAGTACGGTGCCGTCCGGTGGAGAAATGCTCGCCGAGATGATCACGTAAGCAAGGTCAACTAGTACGAATGGTTATTTATTGAAACATGTTTTTGAGCTATAATTTGATGTATATTTGATAACTTCGGACCTACAAATGTCATCTACAAATGTTACTATCCTCGGCAACCTAAACGCCCACGAGCTCGCCGATGTCGGGCAGGTCACTTAGAATTATTTTTTTCATGAAATGAAATACTTAGAAATCATGCCTTTTATTTTTTAGAATTAAATTTTCCATGAAATGAAAAACTTAGAAAATAGTTAGAAAATTGTAGAAAATTCGTACTAGTTGAACTTGTGGACCGTGTTCAGGTCGGCGAGCATGTTCTCTGCCGAGCGGTAACGGACGTCAAGGAGGAGCTTTGATTCTATGAGGGAGAGCGGCAACTGTCGTGGAAGACCGTGTTCCCTTTCTCGTAGAATCGGAGCTCTTCCTTGGCCAAGTACGGTGCCGTCCGGTGGAGAAATGCTCGCCGAGTTGATCACGTAAGCAAGGTCAACTAGTACGGATGGTCATTTATTGAAACATGTTTTTGAGCTATAATTTGATGGATATTTGATAACTTCAGATCTACAAATGTTACTATCCTCGGCAACCTAAACGTCCGCGAGCTCGCTGATATTGAGCAGGTCACTTAGAATTATTTTTTTCATGAAATGAACTACTTAGAAATCATGCCTTTTTTTAGAATTAAATTTTCCATGAAATGAAAAACTTAGTAAATAGTTAGAAAATTATAGAAAATCCGTACTAGTTGAACTTGCGGACCGTGTTCAGCTCGGCCAACATGTTCTCTGCCGAGCGGTAACGGACGTCAAGGAGGAACTTTGATGCTACGAGGGAGAGCGGCAACGGTCATGGAAGACCGTGTTCCCTTTCTCGTAGAATCGGAGCTCTTCCTTGGCCAAGTACGGTGCCGTCCGGTGGAGAAATGCTGGCCGAGATGATCACGTAAGCAAGGTCAACTAGTACGGATGGTTATTTATTGAAACATGTGAAATCCGTACTAGTTTTGTTTAAATATATCATTTTAGAAAATATGAAATTTACACTAGTTTGCAAAAATAAGTATAGAAAGTAGATGACAACTGGTACCGGATCATCGGCCTCTCGTTCGGTTGCGAAACGACTGAGGCCAGAACTCCCTCTCATTATCTGCGGCAAGTGTAAGCAGAAGATTGTGATGGAGTACCGAGTCAAGAGATAGGGACCCAACAAGGGTCATGTTTTCTACAAGTGCCCAGATCGCGATGTGAGTTTCTTATGCATTTTATCTGTATGGCTAATTGACCTGCTTTTTTTGAATATTTTTGACTAAATATTTTTTGGCTTTAATTACAGTGGGAGGGCAATGGATGCGATGGTTGGTACTGGGAGGAAGATTATGCTACATACGTGCAGAATTTGGGTGCGCTTGAGGTAGCTGCTGCTGCTGATGAGGCAGTGAGCCAGCAGGAGAAGCTTATTGATATTCAACAGAAGAATAATTTGTCTGTTTTAGTTGCGTACGATCACAAAATAATTATGTTACTGAAGTGCATTGTAGTTTTAGTTTGTTTAGTGATAGTTGGGATTGCTTACGTTGTAGCCAGACTTAGTTAATTAATCAACCGTGTGTGTGTTATTTATGTTGTGTAATAAAATACTAAATTATGTTCAAGGTTTTCATAATTTGTCGTGTAATACAGATTATGTCACGCCATTGGATGTACAATGCCGATCGCCGCTCCCAAGACTTTATTGAGGGCTTGCACTATTTCTTAGGTGTGGCCGAGGCAAATAAGCGGGATGGTTTCATGTGCTGTCCATGTGCCCTATATAAGAATTTAAAGGAATATTCAAGCTCAATGAGTCTTCATTCATATTTGCTTAAGTCAGGTTTCATGTCAAACTATATATGTTGGACTAAGCATGGAGAAAGCGGGGTCATGATGGAAGAAGGTGAAGGAGAAGATTTAGACATTGATGACATTATTGCTCAGTATGGTGCCTTTGATGATACTACAATGGGGGGAGATGAAGAAGAGGGTAGCGGTAGAAGATGATCTCGGTGATGCTCTTGGCGATGCCATTCGTGATGCACAACAAGAATGGGAAAGTGAAAAAGTGAAAGTTAAGTTCGAGCGCATGCTTGAGGATCATAGGAAGTTGCTATACCCGACGGCCGAAGAGGGGCAAAAAAAAGCTGGGTACAACACTGGAATTGCTACAGTGGAAGGCAAAGAATGGTATATCCGACAAGGCATTTGGGAATTTATTGAACCTCATAAAGAAGATGCTTCCGAAGCCAAATGAATTGCCCACCACTACGTACGAAGCAAAAAAGGTTGTCTGCCCATTGGGATTAAAAATCCAGAAGATACATGCATGTCCTAATGACTGCATCCTCTACCATGGCAATGAATACGAGAATTTGGATGAATGTCCAGTATGTAAAGCATCGCGGTATAAGATCAAGCGCGATGATCCTGGTGACGTCGAGGGTGAACAACGTCCTAGAAAGAAAATCCCTGCCAAGGTTATGTGGTATGCTCCTATAATACCACGCTTAAAACGTTTGTTCAGAAATAAAGACCATGCAAAGTTGTTGCGGTGGTATAAAGAAGACCGTAAGGTAGACAATATGCTGAGACACCCAGCTGATGGGTCCCAGTGGAGAGCGATAGACAGGGAATTTCCAGAGTTTGCAAATGAGGCTAGAAACTTAAGGTTCGCCTTAAGTACAGATGGTATGAATCCTTTTGGAGAGCAGAGCACTAGTCATAGCACTTGGCCAGTTACTCTATGTATCTACAACCTTCCTCCATGGTTATGCATGAAGCGGAAGTTCATTATGATGCCGATCCTCATCCAAGGTCCGAGGCAACCTGGCAATGATATTGATGTCGATCTGAAGCCATTAGTTGAAGAACTTCTAGTTTTATGGAACAAACCAGGTGTACATGTCTGGGATGAGTACAAACAAGAACACTTTGACCTACGAGCAATGTTGTTCATAACAATCAATGATTGGCCTGCTTTAAGTAATCTTTCAGGTCAGACAAACAAAGGATATAATGCATGCACACATTGTTTTGATGACCTTGACAGTATATATTTGAAAAGATGTCGAAAGGTCGTGTACCTTGGCCATCATCGATTGCTTCCGTTGAATCATCAAGTAAGAAAGAAAGGGAAGCATTTTAAAGGTAAGCCAGACCATCGGAATAAGCCTCATAACCGAACCGGGGAAGATGTACTCACAATGGTTAAGGATGTGAAAGTAGTATTTGGAAAGGGACAAGGCAGTGAATCTATTCCCAAAGATGCTAAGGGACACCCACCCATGTGGAAGAAGAAGTCCATCTTTTGGGAGCTACCCTATTGATAAGTCCTAGAGGTCCGCAACGCAATCGACGTGATGCACCTGACAAAGAATCTTTGTGTGAACCTGTTAGGATTCATGGGTGTGTACGGGAAGCCAAAGGATTCACTTGAAGCATGCCAGGACTTGCAGGGCATGAAAGAACAAGACAACCTTCATCCAGAGAAGATAGATGATGGACGTCATTACTTAAGTCCTGCTAGCTACACGCTTAGCAAAGAAGAGAGGGACATCATGTTCGAATGTCTAAGCAGCATCAAGGTCCCATCGGGATTCTCCTCCAATATAAAGGGTATAATAAATGTGCCAGATAAGAAATTCCTAAACTTAAAGTCCCATGACTGCCATGTGCTTATGACGCAATTGCTTCCAGTTGCTTTAAGAGGAATTCTACCTCCACATGTATGTCTAGCCACCGTGAAGCTATGTGCATTCCTCAATGCAATTTCTCAGAAGGCAATCAATCCAGTGGAACTAGCTACTCTACAGAATAATGTGGTTCAATGTCTTGTCAGCTTTGAGTTGGTGTTCCCTCCATCCTTCTTTAATATCATGATACACATCCTAGTTCATTTGGTGAAGGAGATTAGTATTCTTGGACCTGTGTTCTTACATAACATGTTCCCCTTCGAGAGGTTTATGGGAGTCTTGAAGAAATATGTGAAAGTCCGTTCTAAGCCTGAAGGAAGCATCGCCTAGGGCTATGGAACAAAGGAGGTCATTGAGTTCTGTGTTGACTTTATTCCTGACCTTGCCCCGATTGGCGTTCCCGAATCACGACACGAGGGGTGACTCAGTGGTAAAGGAACTTTAGGGAAGAAAACATATATCGGCATGGAAGACGATTATTTCAATAAAGCACACTACACAGTTCTTTAGAACTCGTCATTGGTGCATCCGTAAATCGAGATACATAAGGAGTTCTTACGATCCAAATTTCCAGGGAAGACTGAAGCTTGGATTAGGCGTCAGCACATGGAAAGTTTCAGTGGTTGGTTGCGAAAAGAATGTCAAGGCGATGACAATATTGATGAGCAACTGTATTTGTTGGCTAGGTAGCCATCGTGGCATATCCTCACGTACCAAGGGTACGAGATAAATGGGAATACATTTTACACAGTTGCCCAAGATAAAAGGATCACCAATCAAAATAGTGGTGTTCGCATAGATGGAACAGATCCAAATGGGAATATACAAACATATTATGGCCGCATAGAAGAGATATGGGAACTAGACTACGCACCTAATTTTAAAGTCCCTTTGTTCCGGTGCCAATGGGTGAAGCTGACCAGAGGAGGGGTAACAGTCAACAAAGAGTATGGAATGACAACAGTGGACCTCAACAATATTGGGTACAAAGAGGAACCATTCGTCCTTGCTACCGATGTGAGTCAGGTGTTCTATGTGAAAGACATGTCTACAAAATCAAAGAGAGGAAAAAACGAAGACATCAACTCAATGATCAATGAGCCAAAGCGCCACATAATTCTTTCTGGGAAAATAAATATAGTGGGAATTGAAGACAAGTCAGACATGTCAGAAGATTATGAAAGAAATGTCCGAATTACACCCTTCATAGTGAAGAAAGATCCAAGCATCATGTTAAATGATGAAGACACTCCATGGTTACGACAAGATCATAACCAAGGGTCATACGTCAAGAAGAAATTCACTGTTGTGCCCGCATGATACAACGATGCATGTTTAATATATTATGTTTTAGAGACGGATATTATGTAATATGTTATGACTTCACAATTGTAGATCTTGCTGAGATGATCAAACTTGGTATTCAGAGTTTTTTCATCTGAGGCCATTTAGTGTCTCATTTGAGCAAGTTTGACCAAGTCAAATTTGGTCAAATAAAAAAACAACACTTTGACTCTAGTATTATGAACTCTAAATGACTTCAAACTGAAAAGTTTTGAATACCAAGTTTGTTAAACTCAAAAAGATCTACAATTGTTGTTTTGGTCAACTTTCCATTTGAGAAAGTTTGGATGGTTCAAATTTGTGATTTTTAAATTTCAACGCCTACAAACTAGTTTTTGGGACCCTAGATTGTCTCAAATTGAAAAGTTTTGAATACCGAGTTTGTTAAGCTCATCAATATATACAATCCTTATATAGGCCATTTTTTCATTTGAGAAAGTTTGAACAAAATGTAGTTCAAATTTCACAAGTGTGTGACATAGTTTTAGAAAGTATATATTAGATTCAAGAAGTTGTGACTAGTGTTTGATAAAAATTTCTCAAATGGGAAAATAAGCTATGTAACAATTGTAGATCTTGCTGAGATGATCAAACTTGGTATTCAGAGTTTTTTCATCTGAGGTCATTTAGTGTCTCATTTGAGCAAGTTTGACCAAGTCAAATTTGGTCAAATAAAAAAACAACACTTTGACTCTAGTATTGTGAACTCTAAATGACTTCAAATTGAAAAGTTTTGAATACCAAGTTTGTTAAACTCAAAAAGATCTACAATTGTTGTTTTGGTCAACTTTCCATTTGAGAAAGTTTGGATGGTTTAAATTTGTGATTTTTAAATTTCGACGCCTACAAACTAGTTTTCGGGACCCTAGATTGTCTCAAATTGAAAAGTGTTGAATACCGAGTTTGTTAAGCTCATCAATATATACAATCCTTATATAGGCCATTTTTTCATTTGAAAAAGTTGTAGAACAAAAAATACTACATTTTCTCTATTTTTATAGGTTCAACAAAAAATTCCTATCAATTTTGGTCAAAAACCGAGAAAAAATTGAAACATTGACGTTACAATAATGTGATAATAAATTTCCTATCGAATAATATTAGTTTTATTAATTTTAAGTTACAAATATATTTTTGCATTAACAAAATACTTAGTATTAGTAACATTTATATTCTATATTCATAAAAGAAATTAAAAACTTTAGGTTACAAAATTTTCCTATTTACAATAAATAATTAGTTAATCAATAGTATTTTTTAAAATAAATATTGCAAAGTATTGAAGTTGCTATGGAATTAATTGATTAACCTAGTATTAAACAAAATCAAAATCCCAGAACTTTCCAATTACGCGGGCGGGTTGGCAAAATTTTCAGGGCTTTAGTCCCGGCTCAGACCAAGAACCGAGACTAAAGGGTGGGCGGCAAATTCGGTGCCCGCCAAAAAAATACCTTTAGTTCCGGCTGGTAACACCAGCCGGGACTAAAGGACATTTAGTCCCGGCTGGTAAGACCAAAGGGTACCTTTAGTCCCGGTTGGTCTTACCAGCCGGGACTAAATGTCCTTTAGTCCCGGCTGGTGTTACCAGCCGGGACTAAAGGGTCGCGGGCTATATATATCGAACGTCTGTTCTGTTCATCTTCGATCTCGCCTCCGTCGCTCAGCCCCGCCTGGCCGCGCCATCTGCCGTCGTCGAGCTCGTCTCTGCCGCGCCGCCGTCGTCCTCTACCCCCCGCCCGGCCGCGCCATTCTCCAGGCCCGCATCGCCGCATCCCGTCTCCGCCGATGCACCCGACCCCACCCTCCGTCGCCGACGCTTCCCACGCGCCCATGCCGTACGGCCTCCGTCAAACTCGATATGATCTGCTGCTCTCGATCGACCATGTTTTTTAGATTTTTTTTACAAAGTCTCGGCTGTATATTAGATTAAAATAAGTACATGTAGTTTATTGTTAGTTTTTTAGTTATTTTTAGATAGTTTTTGATATATTAGATTTAAATGTATTAAAATTTAATTAGTATTTTATTTAGATAGTTTTTTATTATAGTTTTTGATATATGTAAAATGTATTATCTATTACTAGTTTATCAAATTTCATGTTAGATTTATTTAATTGGATTTAGTAATTATATATTCTATCTCTCTATATATATTATATCTAGAGAGAGATTCTATATGTATACATATGTACTTAATTATTTCTATATGTATATATACATGTACTTATTTTCATGTGTTGAGAGAGAGAGAAAATTGTATCTAGAGAGACATTCTATGTGTATCACATGCATATCTAGAGATATAGACATATGCACTTATTTCTATGTGTTGAGAGAGAGAGAAAATATATTGTATCATTCTATGTGTATATATATATATATACATGTACTTATTTCCATGTTGATGAAATATTATGTGTTATTATATTTAATTGGATTTAGTAATTCTATATGTGTTATCACATGTACTTATGTTATGTAGCATAGTAATTCTATCTATGTGTTATCTTGAAGATACAAATGGCTGCTCCGGATAATAACTTGAGTGATGACATAATGGCGGATATTATCAACGCCGGCACCAATGTGGATGTAGATGACACGAGACAGTACTTTGCTGATTATGAGGATATCCTGAATATGCCGGTGGTTGAAGATCAACAAATTGTCGCGCAAGAAAATACTGGCAAGGTATATTCGATTATCTATCATCTCTTATAGATGCATGTGTATGTATATTTGTTGTTAATCGTTGTGTTTCTACTCATATAGCCGGTCTCTGGATCTACATCAACCACCGACAAAAGTAGGAAAGTCCGAGGGCCAAAAAAACCATTAGAGGGCCGTTTCATAATATCAGAATTCGACACCGACACCGGCAAACCATTGGGACCACATGCTCAGACATATGTCAATCAATGTGGGTTCGTTGTAAGGGATAGGATCCCAGTTAGTGCTCGTGAATGGAAGGAGAAGATATCCGCTCCTAATGTTAGTTTTGTATCTGATCGTGACAAGAACCTAGCTTGGAGAGATATCACTCAGCATTTCACATTACAAGCAGATGATGCTTTGAAGGAGCTAGTGAGGGATTGGACAATGAAGAAGATGGCAACATTGTTCCAGAGTTAGAAGAAGACATTGTATAAAAAGTTTATCTTGAAGAATGCTACGCCGAATTTCAATGCTAAGGCATTTGTCAAGTTGGAGTCCCATTGGGATGCCTTCGTAGAATACAAGACATCCCAAGACAGTGAGGAACATGTGATGAGGAATCGGCAGAATGCCCGATAGAAGCAATACCATCATCGCATGGGATCAGGTGGTTATAAGAGTGCTATTCCCAAGTGGCAGAACCTAGAAGCAGAGATTACTGCCA
This sequence comes from Miscanthus floridulus, assembly GCF_019320115.1. NCBI lineage: Eukaryota > Viridiplantae > Streptophyta > Magnoliopsida > Poales > Poaceae > Miscanthus > Miscanthus floridulus. The sequence continues at coordinate 20,813 of NW_027097124.1, read as the reverse complement.
AGGGAATCATACCTGAAACAATAGAGAAGAACTGGCCTCAACGCGCGAAGAATTGGTTCTACGCTCATGGGGGAAGCCTAGACCCAGACACTGGCAAGCTAATTTTCGGCCAAAAAATTGAGAGAGCAACACAGAGACTAGCTCGTGCTAGGGAAGAAGCTGATAGTGGTGTTTTTAAGCCCAACAGAGAGAATGATGAATTGACATATGCCCTAGAGAATCCTGAACACGGTGGTCGAACAAGAGGCTATGGGGCGGTTCCGTGGCTACACGCATTCCCAGTAGACAAGGATACCTACAGAAGCCGCCTGAGAAAGAAGGATGAGGAGGCAGAATGAATCCGTGCATTGGAGCAATTTGTTGATGAGTCACGACAAGCATTGCTTGAATCACGTGAATGAGAAAAATCTCTTGAGGCAAGAATGCAGGAGGAGATCAAGAGGCAAGTGCAGCTAGCAATGAGTCAAATGCAATCGCAATCAACGCCGGGAGTCACCATTAGCCCCGTTGGTCAGATGAAAAGCAGTTGTGCTTCTACGGAGCTGCCAGTTATTCAAGATGACGCTGGGTTGCGCTTCCCTGTTGATGACATTACCGAGCCTCTAACAACATGTGAGCTGCACATTCCAGATGGTAATAATGCATTAATCATGGTGGCTGTCGGGGTTGTATCTCCAATAGACCGAACGAAGACACCAAGAATCCATGGGTCAGTTATTCAACCTGGATATGCTAGCGTCTCGGTCGATAGAGTGCTCAAAGGTTACAGCAATGTTCCTCTTGACATTGAAGGCGGTGATGGGGAGAAGACACTAGGAGAAGCAGAGAAGACATTTATTCAATGGCGCAAACGCTTCATTATCATTCCTGGGGCGCCACCGCTTCCCCTACCTCACCCTAGGTATGAATGAAAGTGAATGAAATATTATTTTCCATTAATTTTCTATTGGCTTAAAAAATAATTGACACACAACTTGTTTTTGTAGCAGGGTCTCCCCCTAGCCTAGCCTAATCATTCATTCCCCATCTCATCACAGCGTCGCGGGGGGCGAGACGACTTCATCCCCACGGCGATCGCCAACTCCTACACCAGCCCTATCGCCTCCACAACGATCTCCAACTCCTACACCGGCCCCACCACCTCCACAACGATCTCCAACACCTCCACGCCGGTCTCCACCAACACCGGCCACATTGCCTCCACGCCGGTCTCCAACACCGCCCCCACCCCCTCCACAGCGACGCACTACAAAGACGTCTAAGGTCCCGGCGGCAAAGAAGACCCTGAGAAAAAGAGTTATTTCTCAAGAAATACTTTCTGAAAAGACTGATAAGCAAATAGCAGCTGAAGAAGACAAAAAAGTGAAAGATTTTTTTATAGATACCAAAAAGAAGAGTCAAGCAAAGCTTAAGGAGAAGCCGTACTTTTACCTACCACGAGAGGTGCTGAGGCAGAAGGTCGATGCTCACAAGAAAAAGATGATTGAACTTCGTAAGCCTTCGCCACTATCAGACTATGACCGCTCCCTCGTGAAGTCACATGATGCAGATAAGAAAAGGAAAAGAGCATCAGGGAAGGATGTCCCATAGCTCGGACAACAGAAGCAACCAATGCAAAATCTTGTTGTTGCTAATCAATATGGTTCCAACATAGAAGTCTATCGACCAGACAACTCTGGAGAAGTGTCGGTTCAAGCCCTTAATGCTTTTTTTCAAGATACTGGTTTAACCTTGGATCAATTGACGGGCAAAGCTCCAATCCAGAACCTGGAAGTTGATACCTGGAAGACTTATAAATATGGCAAAAGTCTGTACAACCCTGCGGCTCTAAATGAATTGGGTACGCAAATGTACTTGCTCAACAAGTGGTACATGCAGGCATGTGGCAGGGGTGAGCAGTGGATCTTTGTCAGATTTAGAGACCATCATTACTTCCGTGGCGATGACATCTTACATATTAGTTTCGAAGAATTGCATCAACTATACCACATGGACGCTCTGGACAAATCAATCATTAGCTCCTTTTGTTTGTAAGTGATTCTTACTTTTATTTAATAAACTCACTTCCATGCGTACATGTATATAATTATCCTCACATGTAACTTATATTTATATACAGATTCCCGATGTCAGAGCTCTAAAGAATACAAGACACCAGTGTTGGCTTCATTGATTCTTATATCGTATTCAAAACCGGTATTATTGTCAAGGAGCGATGGGTATCTGAAGCATAGGAGAATATCATGATGTTCTTCGTGAAGCAGCACGACAAGACAACAATACTTTTCCCGTACAACTTTGAGTAAGTGTTAATAATAATGTAGTCTACACATTTTATGTAATATCAATACAACTTATATGCATATACGTGTGTGTATAAACCAATGCAGTTTTCACTGGATACTCATTGTCATTGAGTTAAACTCAAGTCGGTTACTAATCTTTGACTCATTGAGAAAAGAACGGGCACTATACCAAGATATGATAGACATTATCCAGGGGTAATTTCGATCTCTCGTGCACAACTATTATTGAATAGACTTTGCCATAATTTATTAACGATAGTACATTATTGGTCGCATAGGGTTTGGAAAGAGTTTATTCGGCAACATCGCAAGGATTGCAAGGCACCACTTAATGTAGTTGAAATACCAGTAAGTTGTACTATATACACTTCCCCACGTGTTTAATTACTATATCGTACTTCAATTTACGTGTGAGATGATGAGACTAATCTTCTTCTCGTACAGTGGTGTTTACGGCAGGAACCAGGTAATAACTTGTGTGGATACTACGTTTGTGAATTTATCACTGCGCACATAAGAAGAACTCCTGAAGATGTCCTCAGAGTACGTATATATCAATTTTTATTTATTTTAAAATGAATATATATACATATATGTGTATTAATACTTTTCCTTTTATTTCAAATGCAAGACTGAATGGTTGAAACGAAGGGTCATGCAAAAAGACCATCTGAAAGCAGTTCAAGAGTCAATAGCAGGATATCTTCTAGAAAAAGTGCTAAATCCCAACGGCGAGTTCTACTTTGATCCTAAGGAATAAATGATGTAAATTAAATGTTTATTGATATCGTTATTTTCGAGAACAAGATTATAAAAGTGTTGTATATATACATATATATATATATCTATAATATATATAGTTTCATACTTTATTCGAATATAATAATGCTCAAGATGAGAATTAGATGTAATTATACGCATGCGTGTATTTATATTAGCAGCGTAGAATACGTACATAAAAACATATTATATATTAAACAAACACGTGTAACTGAACTGAAAACAAATTAAACAAAAAAAAAAGAAAAAGAAAAGGAACCTTTAGTCCCGGTTGGGGTTACCAACCGGGACTAAAGGGTGAACCGTTAGTCCCGGTTGGTGTTACCAATCGGGACTAAAGGGTGCGCCAGGTTTGCTCGGCTGGAGGGCCTTTAGTCCCGGTTGGTGTTACCAACCGGGACTAAAGGTCCCTTTTTAGTCCCGGCTCGATGACCCGGGACTGAAGGTTCCACCTTTAGTCCCGGGATCGTTGTCCCGGCGCGGTAACCGGGACTAAAGGCTGTTACCGCCCGGGACAACAAGTCCATTCTGTAGTAGTGCTAGCTGCTTGCGGTGTTAGGCACGCAGCTACAATTTGGTTGTCCTCATGCATATGGCCGGCTGCAGCTCGCTCTTGTTGCTGGTTGAGGTGGTTGTTGATTGCAGATGGATCCAACCAAAAGGAAGATTTGGAGGCATTATAGTGGGAATCAAGGTTGACCATCTTAGAGTTTTATATCCACATGGCTATAAGAAATAGAGTAACTAACTTTAGGGTGGGAGATTGTAACTGTTTTATGGTTCTGCTATCCATGAGCACTCTAACGACATTTTGGATGACTTGGTGAAATGTTCAACAATAAGGATGCAGTTGGCACTACCGGAATCCTCAATATTGCCGAGTGTTTTTATGTTTGCCTAGCGTATTCCCTCGGGCACTCGATGAATAAGTTCTTTGTCGAGTGCCGCGCTAAAAACACTCGGCAAACAGGATGTTTTGCCGAGTGTCAAAACAAAAACACTCGCCAAATAGGTTGTTTGCCGAGTGTTAAAAAAATACACTCAGCAAACAAAAAAAAAACCTTTTTTCTGAAAAAGAAAGAGAAGAAAAAAAATGAAAAAAAACTTTGTCGAGTGCTTAGATCTAAAACACTCGGCAAAAAAAAGTAGAAGAAGAAAAAAATTTAAAAAAAACTTTGCCGAGTGCCCCATCTAGGACACTTGGCAAACAACGAAAATATCTACTTAACCTAACCGCGTCCAGCACCCTACCCGCCCTCCTGGCCCCACCCCTTCTCTTTCCTCCCGCCCCCAGCGCCCCCTCCCCTTCTCCGCGCACGCGCCACCCCCTCCTCCCTCTTCGGCGCCGGCGCAGCCTGCCCTCCCCTCCTCCCTCGCTGGAGCGGCCCGCCCTCCCCTCCTCCCTCATCGACGTGGCCCACCCTCCCCTCCTCCCTCGTCGGCGCGGCCCGCCCTCCCTCTCCCGGATCCGGCTGTGCCACCACCCTCCCAGCCCTCCCTCTCTAGATCCGGTGGTGCCTCCCTCCCCTCCTCTCTCGGCCGCTCCCTTCTTCCCCGCCCCTCCCTTCTTCCCCGTCCCTCCCTTCTTCCCCGGCGCGGCCTCCCCACCGGCGAGATCCGACGGCCTTTGCTGCCCCCTCCCTCCCTCCCCCAACAGCGAGATCTAGGGAGGGCCCCGGCGGCGCACCCCAGGCGGTGGTGGAGGGGGTGGCCCGGCATTGCGAGCGTGGCACGGATCCATGGCATGGCGTCTCTCTCCCTCCGGCAGCGCCCTCTCTCCTCCCTCCGGTGGTGGCGTGGCACAGGGAGGCCAGACCCGGTGGCAGCGCAGCGCGGGAAGGCCGGATCCGACGGCGGTGTGGCACGGGGAGGGCGGATCCGGTGGTGCCATTTCTCCCTCCTATGGCGCCCTCTCTTCTATCTCCCTCCAATGGTGGCGCCGCGCGGGGAGGCCAGATCCGGTGACGGCGTGGCGCGGGGAGGCTGGATCCGGTGGTGGCGCGGCGCGGGGAGGCTGGATCTGGTGGCGGAGCGGCGCGGGGAGGCCGGATCCAACGGCGCCCTTTCTTCCTCCAGCGACACCCTCTCTTCTCTCTCCCTCCGGTGGTGGCACGGCGCGGGGAGGCTTGATCCGGTGGCGGCACGGCGCGGGGAGGCTTGATCCGGTGGCGGCGCGGGCGGGCCAGCGCCGGTGCGAGCTGGGTGGCCGGATCCGGCGGTGCCCTTTCTTCCTCCGGTGGCTGATGCTTTTTTTATTTTTTTCAAAAAATGTTTGCCGAGTGTTTTTGGGGTACTCGGCAAAGTCTTCGCGAGTGCCCGACGAAAAACACTCGGCAAAGCAGTGTTTGCCGATAAATCATTTGCCGAGTGTCGTTTGCCGAGTGTAACACTCGGCAAATGGTTTGCCAAGTGTTTTGGGGGCTTTGCTAAGTGCCCCTGGCACTCGGCAAAGCTCGTGTATCTGGTAGTGTGGGTACCCAATAGTGTTTTTTTGGGCCAGCTAACTAGTTACAGTCAAATGTCATTCTAGTTCCCTTGTCCCCTCACTCAAATTACGTGAAATCCCAATCTAGTTCATGATCTTGGCATGTAAATTGACACAAAATAGCTTCATATCACTTTAAATCATTTGCAACATATTTAAATGAATTTCGCTGAAAGTTAAGGTGTGAATGGGAGCTTTTAGTTCCAAGGTCCTGCGGTGGATATGGGACAAACAGATTGATCTTCACACATAAATTGGCTTAACATTAAGTAACAGTAAATTTCGCTAAATTTTTAAGGTGTGAGCGTGAGCTTTTAGTCTGTGGGTCCTCCTTTTTACGTGGGGCCCACAAGTTGATCTTGGTGCACAAATCGGCACATGTAGCTTCATACACTTCAAATTTCGAACACGAGCTTTTTGGTTCATATCATTTTGAATCATTTCTAACAAATTTCAGTTAATTTCGCTAAAATTTTAAGATGTGAACGTGAGCTTTTGGTCCGAGATCCGACTTTTGATGATGGGGGTTCACATGCAGATCCTGCTACACTTGAACTATGCATCATGCGGGTCAAGCTAGACTGGACCAACAAAATGGTGGATTCAGTCCAGGGATAAAATATGCACCGACCGCTTTGGGCTGAGTTCGGGTTGGGCCTCAGTAGGCCGCCTACTATTTTTCAATTTTAAAATAAATAAATAAAAGGAATGTTTTGTGTCAACCTCGGGCTGAGCTGATATTTTTTAATGTAAAACTAAAACAGAGCTATGCCTAGGTCCTATCCAATAAGGTTCACGAACCAGGGCACGCTTGGTGGGTTGAGTCGGGCCGGGCCAACTTTGATTGTCCATACGTGATGGAGATCGTGGGCTAACCGAAGGCCGGTTGGCCAGTGTGTGTCTTCAGGCTGCTTGACTGAATGTCCGAATGACTGAATATGTATAAGCATGTAACCGAAGGCCGGTTGGCCAGTGTGTGTCTTCAAACTGAGCGGAAGCTGAAAGGCTGCTAGACATTTGATGGGTATGAGCTCAGCGTAGCAACACGAATAACATAGCGACCATATTGACAATGAAGATATCTAAAAGGATAAGTTCATAGCCGGTGAACATGACGGTTTGCAGTACATAACTATAAGTTTAAAGTTCTGGATCATAATGAGAAGAATATATAGTGTGCTACTAAGCAGCGTGATTATTCAGGTTTTATTTTCAATCATGACAACCCATGGCATACCGCTCATAAGACTGCGGCTTATATTATATTACGGCACCGTCAACTGATCTAGTCAATCAGACACTCGATCATCAGACTTGCCCTCCTGTGCACCGACCCCGACCTCCTGCAGATAGTGCTCAGCATCCAAAGCGGCCATGCACCCTGCAACATCCACAAGTAAATAATAGATATAATTACATATTGGTCACGTGCATCCACAAGTATATATATGCTATGCTGATGAAACCACCAATGCCAGTTTCCTAGATTGATTGATCTTATAAAGAGACAATGAGACCAACCACCATTCTGACTACTATTGCAAAAAAGAGATTGTTCAAAGCAGATGCATCTTGTATGCAGATTTTCATGATAAAACAGGTAATTGTTAACTCTTTCTAATCAAGGATGAAGTAGGCACAATCACCATTTATGCAGTTTATGAGAATTTACTTTGCCAAGTAGAATTTATCATAATTAATTTCAATACTTTCGGTAAAAACATTTCAAATGATCCAGTATATGTTGATTGAAGCATCTTCTAGATAAACGGTTTTTTAAAAGCTAAAGTCAGGACTCTACTTGCTATTGTTTAATAAACTCTTAATCTTATTATCATGGTTCTAAATAACCTGCTATAGTCTAGCTATATCTTTGTTATAGCCCACCTGTAGCTTTGCTATAGTCTTTTCATAGGGTCTATCGCCACAATATTGTCAATCACTACTACAGAAAGCATTTTCATCAATGGATCATTAAAAACGCTTATGAAAATATAACACTGCCGTTTCATGATACAAACTAGCATTGAATATCATTTTCACCAATGCTTCCTTCATGATACGAGCCCACGGTGAAATTGATTTCACAACTATAAAAGGACCATGAGCTCCAAATACCTTAATTCCGATCCCAATCCTCTAGCCGCCCCATCCTCAGTTGCCCACTCCTCACCTATCCCCTCCTCACCCACCCCACCTCTCTTACTTACCCAAATCTCTCTCCACCAAAGCGGCATGGCATGTAGACCCGATGGCATAGCTTGCGTATGCCAGTGGGGCACCTGTTCCTCTCCCCTACTCCACTCCAAGCACACCATGGCGGCCTCGGACGCACCCCATGTTGTCACCCACACACCACTACACGAAGGACATAGTCGAGCCCTGCAGAGGGATGCCCCGATCTGGTGAGATTGCCCTCCCTCTCTCTCTTCCTCAACTCTTGCTCCCTATCCCTCATTCATAGATCTGATGTGGAGGCATCGTGATTCACGCGTGACATGCTTAGATCCTTGGGGGTAGGGGGGTTGCCCGGCTCAGGAGTGACTTTCATATAGCAGACCTAGGAGGGGCTCACCGACGGTGGTCTCGCAGTGGGCCCTCATCCTCTTCACTTCTCCTCTCTCTCTCTCTCTCTCTCTCTCGATCTCCACGATAGGTCCATATGGTGGGCCATGAACATGCTAGCAAGCTCGTCAGCAAGTTCGGTGCCAAACCATTACACAGAGGTGGGCATGCACCCCCGCCTCTCAAAAAATATTTTTTGGCCATATGTGTTCATCTGTTTCGTAGCAGTGAAGTTCCTCTAATCGATATGTTTGCATATTGACCACTTGCAATTGCAATAGGAGCGAACGAATATTCGTAAAAGAATATATCATAGAGCTGTAGAGTACCTGATCCAGCGGCAGTTATGGCCTGGCGATACTTCTTGTCCTGCACGTCGCCAGCAGCGAAGACTCCCTTCACACTGGTGTGGGTGGAGCCCGGCTTGGTGACCACGTATCCCGCCGGCGAGTCAAGCTCGAGCTGCCCACCCAGGAACTCCGTCGCCGGCGTGTGCCCGATGGCGAAGAAGAGACCAGCCACCTGAAGATCCTTGACCTCACCACTCACCAGGTTCTTGACCTTGATGCCAGCCAACCGACGGCCGCCACCGCCGCCTTCTGCGTCACCAAACGCCTGGACAACCACCGAGTTCCAGACGACCTGGATCTTGGGGTTCTTGAGCACCCTGTCCTGCATGATCTTTGAAGCCCGGAAGGTGCTCCGGCGGTGGACGATGTAGACGCGGGAGCCGTACTTGGTGAGGAAGCTGGACTCCTCCATGGCGGAGTCGCCGCCACCTACGACGGCGAGCGGCCTGTCACGGAAGATGGTGGCCGGGCCGTCGCAGACGGCGCAGGCAGAGATGCCGTGGTTCCAGTACGCGTCGGACCCGGGGAAGTGCAGGCGGCGCGCGACGGCGCCCGTGGCGACGATGACGGCATCGGCGAGGACGGTCGTGGACTTATCCGAGACGACGCGGAAGGTGCGGGCGGAGAGGTCGACGGCGGTGACGGTCTCGTTGACGAATCTGGTGCCGAAGCGCAGGGACTGGTCGCGGCAGCGCTTCATCAGGTCGCCGCCCATGATGCCCGCAGGGAAGCCCGGGAAGTTCTCGACGACGGTGGTGGTGGTGAGCTGCCCGCCCGCGGCCACGCCGTTGGCCATCCAGCCCTCGAAGAGAACGGGCTTGAGGTCCGCGCGGGCCGCGTAGATCGCCGCCGTGTGCGCCGCGGGGCCGCTCCCGATGATGCACACGCGTGTGCGGAGCGGCGCAGCGGCGGATCCCTCCATTGCGGCTGCTTACTTGTGCTGGCTTGGCTTCGCGGCGGCGATCTGTCTCAATTCAGCTCGCGCAGAGTCTGCATGGTCACTGGTCGGCTGAAGTCCCTTTAAAGACGCCCGCGGTGTGGACGTGTCAATCATGGTCGCCCTCGCCCCCCAATGCTTTATGGATAGAAAAAAAAACTTTAATTTTAATAAAAATATAAAAATAACCTGTGGCAAAAGAAAATTTTAATAAAACTAATACTTTCATTAAAATAATGGAAATGGTTGTGTTGGATGACTCAAGAATTTTCAATTTTATTTTTTTTAAAATGGTTAGCAATTTTTGAGACCACTAAATAAATAACAAAAACCTACTCAGCTTTGATGAGGACTCTAACATAGCAGAAGAATGTGGTGTGGACAATCGATTTTGTTAATATGTAGAATGCCATCTTGTACATTTTAAATTGTTTAGCTCAAATATCTTAAGTGACATACTGATACTAGAGAGCTAAGTGAGTTCCAAAGTGACATTCTACCTTCTTCTTGAGAAATTACTACACCTTATATATACTGACACAATTAACCTCATAAAAATGGCACTAAAATCGTGCAAGTTGAGAATTGAAGGTAACTTCGAAAGCGACTCATCTAGCAAGTCCAAGCTAGGTCATTTTCAAAGTGGCTAACTCTAGTAGGTCACTTAGCACATTTAGCAATGAAGCAAGAAGGTATACAATTGGCATTGTGTGTACTAGCAAAATGGAATATTCAAATCTACACCTAATATTCATGTTTTTAAACTTAATAACAAACAGTTAGCAATTTCCAAGACCACTAACATAGATGAAGAATAATGTGGTGTGGATAATCCATTTTGGTAACCATTCAAATATCTTAAGTGGCATACAGGAGAGCTAGGTCGTCACTTCCAAAGTGGCATTCTACCATGTTGTGGAGAAATTATATTAGTAACACCTTATACTGACACAACCTCTTCAAAATGGCACTAAATTGGTACAAGTTAGGAATTGAAGGTCTGTTCGAAAGCGACTGTTCTAGTGAGTCCATGTTAGGTCATTTTCAAAGTGACTAACACTAGTAGGTCACTTATTAGCACATTTAGGAATGAAGCAAATTTGAAGGTAGACAATTGGTGTTGTGTGTATTAGCAAAATGGAATATTCAAATATACACCAACTTTTCAAATGTAAGGTGACTTCCAAAGCAACTCTTCTAGTACATATATAGTCGTGTCACTTTCATTGTGACTGACTCTAGTATGTCACCTAGCACATTTTGGAATTGAGCAATTCTAAAGATATACAGGTTGTGTCACATTCATAGTGACTAACCTCCTCAAAATGCAAACCTGGCCGGGCTCCTTCCGCATAGCTGCTGTCCATGCACTGGGCAGTGGACAGACATGTATGCGTGCACGCTGCGGCCTCTGCTTAATCTGTATACGTACTATAAGGTAAAACCTACCTGTATTGAGTAGTGTTGTGATTTGTCCAAGTTGCATGTAGGTGACACTGAAGTTTTATAAGGTGACACTGAAGTTTTATAGGAGTATAGCTGTGTCGATAAAAAGCATGGGGTTAAGGATCCATCGAGACATGGGGACAAACTGTGGGATGATGTGCTTGTTTTTGCAACCACCTATGGGCCGTGCAGTGCAGCACCCTGTTGCAGACAATGCACAATTCGATTTGCCGATGCTGCCCTTGCTGTCACGTGTCCTAGCTGGCGAGAGCTGCAGAGTAGGCGAGTGGGTCATTGCCTAAGCAATATATGTGCCATTTTTTTACCATCAGCCTAAGGATACCGTCTTGTCACCATATCTTTCATATCTAAATTCAAAATTAAGCAATATATATGTGCCATTTTTTATCATCTGATGAGGTCTTCGTGAGGGTGAACTTCGGTAAGCAATTTGGCCTAATCTTGCTGCTGACTTGAACACGCTGCCTTTTCACAACTGGATTCAGGCGCTTAGCCAAGTGCCTAATGCACTCGGCAAAGGCTACTTTGCCCTCGGCAAAGCCTTTGCCGAGGGCAGCACTCGGCAAAGAGCCTCCGGTAAAAAATTCGTCGGCAAAGAATTCTTTGCCGAGCGCCTTTTATCGGGCACTCGGCAAAATCTCGGCACTCGGCAAAGAAAAGTGATCGTCACGGCGCCGGTTGCGTTAGCACATGCTTTACCGAGTGTCATGTCAGAGGTGCTCGGCAAAGATTTTTAAATTTTTTTTTTCAAAATTTCTTTGCCGAGTGCCCTACCGGGGAGGCACTCGGCAAATATTTTTTTATTTTTTTAATAATTTCTTTGCCGAGTGCCCTGCCAGGTCAGCGCTCGGCAAATATTTTTTTTAAAAAAAATCTTTGCTGAGTGCCCTGGCCCTGGCACTCGGCAAAGAGGCTAATTTTTTTTTATTCTATGTTCACAAACACAGCATATAAGAGATATATATATAACATCTGTGACATCACAAACACAATATAGCACATATATATCACATCCATCTCCTCACAAAGGCAATACCACATATATATCACATGTCGATCACACAATATCTCACATACACGACATCACAAGCATAATAGGTCCAATATCCATCGAAACAAGTCGATAGTTGATTACAGTGCATCTCATGTCCATCAAGCGGTGAAAAAGAGATACAAACTACCGGTGAGGAGGAAACTGAGTGCTTGGTGAAGGAAAAGTGCCGTCGCCTGCTTGCGCCTGAGATGGGTTATTCAAACCTGCCGATGGAGGCTGCATAAAGGACAAGAGATTGCATCTGTTAGAGTGGTCATCTAATGAAAGCACTAGTCGAAGCAATTTGGTTTCATACTCACAGGACTAGCTCTAACTGGCGGCGACGGTGGAGCGAACTGTGGCATAGCTACACCGTGCATTTGCCCAAAGTTCTGCAGGAACGTCATAATCTCCGCAAGCTGCTTGGCCTGCCTTTCCCGCTCGGCCCGCTCGTCCTGTCTTTCCCGCTCGGCCTACTCGGTCCTTGCCGCCAGGTCCCGCAGCTCCTGAGCCATCCTCTCGTTCTCGGCCTGCAACATTTCAATCGAATATTTCAGTAATACAAAGGTAACTAAGTTATTTAAAGATCAATGTACGAAGAGTTAAACGGGACTAACCTAGAGTGCGTCGACCCGTTGCTGTGAAGGGGACGGCCGTTGGCGTATGGCCGGGCCTCCGCTCGGGGTCTGTGCTCGGATCTGGGAGAGGGAGGGAATCTCGCTGGGCTCGAGGGTGCCATCGCCAATCCAGTATCGCCCATGCTTCTTGCCTTGTCCGAGCCTCATGACCATCGATGTCGTCGGTGCTCGGATCCCAGTCTGGCCCATGGACTGACCTTGCCTCCGACGCGTACGAACTGATGCGGGTGTGGACGCTCGGGTTGCTGTAGGACTCAGGCGGGTCATCCGGGGTGAAGGTGACAGCGGACGTCGCCTTACCCTTGCGGGCCAGACCATATGCCATGAAATTGGAGATGGACTGCCCACTATGTGACGCCGACTGCGAGAAAGACAACAAGATGATTAGAAGAAACATGTAGAATGGAGCGTCAGAATACTAAAAATTCACGTACCCATGCTTGCTTGTACGCGTCGAGGCTGCGGCTGCCTTGATGGTGTGTGGGGCCTGTCGCTGCCATACGCCGCTCCCGCCCCGCCGCGTGGTCCTGGATATAACCCTCCGTGAACCACCTGTCCACGATCATCTCCCAGCAGTCCCGATACGACTCACACCACCATGGAATTGTCTACATGTCATAAAGAATTTGAGATGTAAGAAGACCAAATTAAAGCTACTTAATCTCAAAACAAATCCGTATTCTTCTTCTTCATTTACCTCAAGATACTGTTCCCGGGTCAGCGTCCTCTGTCTTGCCTGTGTCTTGGTGATCTTCTCACCAAGGTGCGTGGCGTAGTACTTGACGATGCAAGTGAGGTGCTCCTCGTAGTGCATGTTGTTGATTCGTTTCCTAGCACTTTTCACCATCACCTTCTCTGCCCTGTCCTCCTGTCCCTCTCCACATCTGAAAAAAGTCTGCAGAAAGACACAATGTATCAATTCATTATGTCAAAAAAAGTCAAATGAATGCGATGTATTGATCAAAGTTGTGCGAGCGAGACTTACCTAGAACTCTGTCCTCACCCGCTCCTGCTTATCTCCACATGTGTCGGGGGCATCTTTGTAGTGGTCGCACGATTTCACCGGCTCAGTGTTCCCCTTGTGCGTGACAATGCCGGGGTAAAAGTGCCTGCACACAAGACCCAGGATGTGGTTGGGGTTGCGTGAGTCACCAGGCGACACAACTAGCCAGTGCCTGCACAAGTCATTAACAAACATTATTAGTTTCTCTGACAATTTTCAACATGTTATATGAAGTAGCTATGATAAAATCTAAAGTTACTTACCTATCCCCCTAGGGGCGGATCACTAGGCGTAGGGGAAGAAGCGGAGGCCTAGGGAGTTTCGAGGGACCTCGCAAGTAGATCCTGGCCACAACAGAGGAGTCCGAACCAGCTGTGCCTCCAGCATCGCTGCCCTGATGTGCGTCGTCTCCCTCGTCGTCCGTCTGCCGAACCAGCTCCTCCTCGTCCGAGGAGTTCAGGGTACGGCGCTCGTCCTCCGGCACATCACACGGCCTGACTAGAGGAGGCCGACCCTCCTGCTGCCGCTGTCGCTACCGCTGCTCTTGGCCCTCTGCCTCCTCCCATCCGACAACCCCTCTTTTGCATCCGGATCTTCATCGCGTGCCCTCATGAACCTCGAGTTCACGTTCCTTGGCACACGACTGCCCGCCATCTTTGTTCAATCACCTGCAATTAAAAAGAAACAAACAAGACATTAGTACATGTGTTAAAAATAGATGCTAAATAAATAAACAAAACACGATTACAAAATAACATAGTATTACATGTATTAGAAGTAATCATCATTATTGGGATTATCTGGATCATATGTCTCGTCATCACTATCAAAAATGTCTAAATAAACAACACTATCCGAAGGTTCAATGTTGCCTTCATCGTCATCGTCTAAATGTAATCGCTCAAGCATTTCTATGTCCTTGGCATTTTGCACCTCATATCCTTCTTCCTCGTCATCGACCCTTTCATTGTCTACTTCCATTCCGATCGCCTCGGTTAAGTCTATCACCAACCTCCCTAGTAGCCCATCTTCTTGATAGAACTCTCCTTCATATGTGTTTGGGTTGAAGTTGTAATCTTCATCATTTGGGATAGCTAGTCTACCATGTGGCAATACCTGGTGCACAATAGCCCAACCCTTAAGAGCCTTGTTGCCTTGGCACACGTATGGCAAATAATAAACCTGCACGGCCTAGTGAGCCACAATAAAGACATCTTTTCCTTAATAGATGGAATCTTGTCGAATCTCGACTTGACCAATATTAGGGCTCCATTTCGTTAGTCGAGGATTGAACTAGTGGCATTTGAACATGACGAGACGAAGAGGTTTCGAACCATAAAATGAAAGTTCATAGATTTCTTCGATTATGCCATGATACTCGAGGCCATCAGTGCCGGGAGTACAAACTCTGCTGTTTGTGGTTTTTCGATGGGGCCGAGCTCGCTCGTAGCTTGCTATGTGAAAGCGATATCCATTCACATCATAACCTGAATAAGCTTTCACCTTATTGTCGAAGCCATTTGCAACCTGTCTCAACTCCTTACTCATAGTTGCATCGGTTTGGGCCTGCAAGCGCAAGAATGAAAGATTGCCGGACTAAGTACGCGAAACTCGAAATCTCGAACTAGGTACGAGGTAAATTGGACAATACCTTTGTTTTGAACCAAGAAATAAAATTAGGCCTCCCTTCTCCAGGACCCTGTGAAAGAAGGGTATCGGTTTGCCGTGGGGTAGGACCCCTTGGTTGATGCCAGGATACACGAATAAATTCCCTATGCAAATGAGAAAGAATCAGTTGGATGCAGAATAGTGACATCATATTGAAACAAGTTCGTTGAGAACTTACTCAATGAACGGCTTCACCTCGGTTAGGTTCTGCAACACATATAGCATGATACTGTGCCACTCTTCATTATCCAACCTCTTATTGGTCGATCCACTTGCGCTTCTGAGTTGCCCTTGGAAAAGGCTGAGGTTGGATTCATTCTCGTCAGCATTGTAGCGAGGGAGTGGATTATGCACGCTAGGAAGGTTCGTTGTGTAGTATAGCTGTGTGAAGTTTGTTACCTCCTCTAGAATGGAAGCCTCTGCAATGGAAGCCTCAATTTTGGCTTTATTTCTACATTTTTTGCGAACGACCTTTAGACATCTCTCGATTGGATAGCACCAATGGGCTTGCATGGGCCCCCCCAGATGTGCCTCATATGGGAGGTGCACAATCAAATGCTGCATCGACAAGAAGAAGCCGGGTGGAAAGATCTTCTCCAACTTACAAAGCAACTCAGGTGCCACTTTCTCCAAGTTTGCAACCACGGTCCGAGATAGCTCCTTGGCACAAATCTGGCGGAAGAAATAGGTCAACTCTACAAGCACTAGCCAGACATGCTCAGGAACATAGCCTCGTACCATCGCCGGAAGAAGCTGCTCAATCCATATGTGTTAGTCATGACTCTTCATCCCATTGACTCGTATAGTGCCTAAGTTCACTCCCCTGCTCAGGTTCGCTGCATACCCATCAGGGAACATTAACGCCTTGATCCATCGTAGTACTTCCCTCCTTTGTTCGGGTTTTAAGACGAAATCGGCCTTAGGCCTTTTCTAGTTCTTGCCGTTTGCAGGAGGCCGCATCTCTTGCTGTGGTCTATCGCACAACATCGCCAGATCCACTCTAGCCTTAGGGTTGTCCTTAGACTTGTCAGTGTCCATGAGTGTTGCCCAAAGTGCCTCGGCGATATTCTTTTCAGTGTGCATGACATCAATGTTATGGGGCAGTAGGAGGTCATTGAAATAGGGGAGCCTCGTCAAGCCAGACTTATGAGTCCACATGTGTTGCTCACCATATCCCACAAAACCACCTTCTTCATTGGGCACGAGAGCATCTATCTGAGCATGAACCTTGGCACCAGTCTTCAAGTGCGGTCTAGGGTCCGTGACTGCGACACCTTTCCTAAAGTTCTTGGTGTCTTGTCGGAATGGATGGTTGGAATCTTGGAATTGACGATGTTGATCGAACGACGAATACTTGCCACCCTTCTTCAACCAAATGAACCTCACAGCTTCTTGGCATAATGGGCACGGGAACTTCCCCTGAACACACCAGGCGCTGAATAACCCATACGCCAGGAAGTCATGCATGGAGTATTGGTACCAGACGTACATTTTGAAGCTTTGCTTTGTAGCTTGGTCATATGTCCATACCCCTTCATTCTAAGCTTTGATCAATTCATCAATCACAGGCTCCATGAACACACCCATATTCTTCCCCGGGTGTCTAGGAATTATCAACGTCAAGATCACGTTATGTCGTTGAAAGGCGAGGAGATTGAGGGGGATAACAAACATGGGCCAACATGTGTAAGGGGCGGCCATCATGCCATAAGGATTGAACCCATCTGTTGCCAGCGCGACACATACATTACGAGCCTCATCGGATTTCAGACGATGTTTGTCATTAAAGCTGGTCCATGCTTCACCATTAGATGGATGTATCATCTTGTCAAGATTGTACCATTTGCCATTCTTGTGCCACGTCATCTGTTTCACGGTTTCCTCGGTCATGAATAGCCTTTGAAGCCATGGCACGAAGGGAAGGTGCCATAAGACTCGGGCGGGTATCTTAAGCTGCCTCTTCTGGCCACCACCATCACTAGACTCTACCTCTAGGAACCTAGAAGCTTTACACTTCGGACAGTTATTTGCCTCCTTATGTTCTTCACGAAATAGGACACACCCGTTTGGACAAGCATGTATCTGCTCATACGGCATCTTTAGTGCTTTAAGGAGCTTCTGTGCCTCGTACATGGTCTTCGGCAACATGTGGTCCTTTGGAAGCAGGGTGCCAACCATGGCCAACACCTTATCGAAGCCTTCTCGACTCATGTTCAAATCAGACTTCAACCCGATCAAGCGACTAATGGCATCCAGCTGAGAGACCTCAGAATGAGCGTGAAGGGGTTTCGCCGCCGAGTCCATCATGTACTTGAACGCATCTACGGCTGCCAGCATCTCCGCCTCCTCATGTCCTTCAGCAAACTGTGCTTGGTGAATGTCATCTACCATGCCTGCTACCCCGGCATCAGCATCGAAAGCCTCGACGCGTGGTCTCACCACCTCCTCTCTCATACGATTGGCTTCACCATGGTGGACCCACCGGGTGTAGTTCGGCGTAAACCCAATCTTGTGCAGATGTATACCCATGACTTCCTGGTTTTGCATTCTCCTGTTACCACACTTGCTGCAGGGACACAAAGCCATTTTCGGGTATCTAGCGGCCTTGCCAAATGCACGCTTCAAGAAACGATCGGTCTTGTTCATCCATTCAATGCTGACATCTCCCTGACTTGTCCGGCCCATGTACATCCATTGACGGTCGTCCATCCTCTAGCATATATAACATCTCCACAGGTGACCATCAATTGAATCTACGCGGTGTCCCTACTCTCTAATAGGTGAGGATATGTCCTAATCCCACTCGCGGATGCGTAGATGAGGTTAGTTTCCATGCTCCGCTCCTATCCGAAGACAGAATTTCAGCAGCACCTCCCCGCTGTTCTCCCGATACACGTCCGGCAAGGGAGAATGTGTATTCGGAGAACAATAGGGGGTGATGCTGAAACACCATCTCGGACTAGAGCGGACCATGGAAACTAACCCATCTACGCATCCGCGGGCTGTCCAAAAAACGTGGACAATCCAAAACAGATATGGTCACAGATATACAAAGATCTACATACCTCCAACCGTATCTCTTTTGGACGAGAGACACCTAACTAGGTTACGCGACCAAAGACCACATATGGATAGAGGGGTTATACCTAGGGTGCCGGTGAGGTCAGGGTAGCGGGGCAGTGGTGAGTTGGTGCAGTGGTGAGTCGATGCGGTGCAGGAAGACCCGCAGCGCCGACGAAGACGATCGGGGTCGCCGAGTCCCTCCCACAGGTCCTCCTGCAACAAAGGGCAAAATTGGTTAGTGTCGACTCAAAATTTCGGCAGCACCTCCCCTGCACGGGGAGGTTCCCAAAACCCGCAAAAAACATGGCACAAAGGCCAACAAACACATATATACTAAACATGGGCATGAAGGCCAACAACCACCAATATATCAAGAGGAGCCATGTACTTTAGTTCTCTTTCCATGCAGATGAAAGTATTGAAGTAGCACAACAACAATTACTACAAACCCTACAACTACTACTAACACTACTACTAACAACTACTTAACTACTAACAGTACTAATACTAAGAACTACTTAACTATTAACAACTGCTACTACTAACCACTACTACTTACTAAGTACTACTATTTACTAACTACTACTACTACTAACCCTACAACTAACACTACAAACTACTACTAACAACCACTACTACTTACTAACTACTACTACTTACTAACTACTACTACTAACCCTACAACTAACACTACTAACTACTACAACTAACACTACAACTAACACTACTAACTACTATTACTAACACTACAACTAACTACTACTACTACTACTAACACTACAAGGGTAGGGCTTATCTTGGCGGCAAGAACGACAAGAGCGAGGGCCAGCGATGATGGCGGGGATGACCGCAACAGCGCGAGGATCAATGGGCGGTCGGAACGGCGCGAGGATCGATGGGCGGTCGAGTCGGCACCTTCCTCTTCTTCCTCCTCCCCCTTCTCTTTCTTCCTCTTCTTCCTCCTCCCCTTCTCTTTCTTCCTCTTCCTCCTCCCCTTCTCTTTCTTCCTCTTGCTCCTCTCCTTCTCCCTCTGCTGGCCGGCCGCAGGGCACGGCGGGGCCAGTGGAGCTCGGGGCCGGCGGGGGAGCTTGGGGCCGGGGGAGCTCTGGGCGGCTCGGGGCCAGCCGGGTCGCTATCCCCGGGGAGCTCGGAGCCCGGGGCGCCGATGAGCTCGGGGAGGTGGCCGAGGACTCAGGGCGCGGGAGCGTGGCCACCGGGGCGGGGCGGGAGCACTGGCTGGGCGCCGGGGCAAGCGCTGCTAGGACGGGGGCGGGGGGGGGGGGGGCGGGACGGGGGCACCGGGGTGGGCCCGGCAAGACCTCGCCGAAGGGGGACGACGGCGGGGGCGGCGGTGGCGCGGCAGGGAAATGCGGTGGCGGGTGGGAGAGGAGTGAGCAGGGGGTGGGGTTGGGCCGCCCGTTTTGGGCCTTTAGGTTAAAAGATTTGCCGAGTGCCGGGCCCAGTGGCACTTGGCAAAGGGTTTTTTTTAATTCTTTGCCGAGTGCCCTGTGACCTGGCACACGGCAAAGGCTTCTTTGCCGAGTGCCAAGGTTGGCACTCGGCAAATTAATTTTTTTTGTTTTTTTTTGCCCTATTTTTTTCTAGGGCCTTGATACAGTAATTACAACTCCATTTCAAAATTTAGGACAATTTTGAGTTTTGTTACTATATTTCCTTAATTATTTTTGTTTCGTTGAATTTTTCTGACTATTTCAAATTTGAACTGCATGTACTTGAAATAATGGAATTTGGTCATTCAAAAAATGGTATTCATGATGTTTGGCGTATGTTGAGGCCGTATCCAAGAACTCGCATGAAATTACGAGCATCTTGTTGTCGTAACATGACGATGTACTTGTGGGAAAAGTGTATTTAAATTATATAAAATCCAAACGAAGTCCAAAAATCACGAAACTTGTCGAGGTGTCTTGTTATCGCATGTGGAGGCCGTGGTAAAAATTGAGAAAGTTTGGAGCAAGTTGTGACGTCGGATGCCTAAAAGCCAGATATCTCCACATGTGAAATGAAGTTTTAATTACTGTAGCAAGACCCTAGAAAAAAAATGGGTGAAAAAACAAAAACAAAAAATTAATTTGCCGAGTGCCAACCTTGGCACTCGGCAAAGAAGCCTTTGCCGAGTGCCAGGTCACAGGGCACTCGGCAAAGAATTTTAAAAAATAAAAATAAAAAACCCTTTGCCGAGCGCCCAACGGCGGGCTCTCGGCAAAGGCTGACGGCAGGTGGCCGCCATCATGCCGGCCACCTTTGCCGACGGCCAAATTTTGTCGAGCGCCCGGCACTCGGCAAAGATTTTTTTGCCGACGGCCAATCTTTGCCGAGCGCCCGGCACTCGGCAAAGGAAATTTTTTGCCGATGGCTAAAGTTTGCCGAGTGTCCGGCTCTCGGCAAAGGCAGATTTGCCGACGACCTATCTTTGCCGAGTGCCGCTGGGTCCAGCTCTCGGCAAAATATTGCCTTTGCCGAGTGCCCGACAGAAAGCACTCGACAAACCTTTTTG
>NW_027097123.1:0-60000 GCF_019320115.1 Miscanthus floridulus | reverse complement strand
CACGCCCTGAATCCACCGCACACAGATCTGAAGCGAGGAAGGGAAGAAATATGAATGTGCTGACAGGAGCGTTGGGAAGCCTCGGCCCCAAGCTTCTGCAGCTGCTCCAGGACGAGTACAAGCTCCAGAAGGGCGTGAGGAAGCAGGTGCAGTGGCTCCACAGTGAGCTGGAGGGCATCCGCACCTTCCGCTGCAAGGTCTCTGATGTGCCATGGGACCGGCTCGACGAGCAGGTGAAGATGTGGGCACGCGAGGTCAGGGAGGCATCTTACGACATGGAGGATATCCTCGACACTTTCCTTGCGCGCGTCGATGCCGCCGAGCCTGCCGACCCCAGCAGGCTGAAACACGCCATGAAGAAGATGGGTAAAGTGTTCGGCAAGGCCAAGGCTCGTCGCAATATTGCTGGTGCCATCGAAGACATCAAGAAGCATCTCGAGGAGGTAGCCGAAAGGCGTCAGAAGTACAAACTTGATGACATTATGTGCAAGCCACTCGCAACAACGTCAACTATTGATCCTCGCCTTAAAGCTATGTACAAACAAGTGACGCAACTTATTCGCGTGGACAAGTCAAGGGATGAGCTCGTATCCATGCTGATGACGTTGCAACCAGATGATGGTACCTCGAACCAGGAGATGAAGAAGGTTTCTATTGTTGGAGTTGGAGGATTAGGAAAATCCACCCTTGCCAAGCTGGTGTATGAGAAGCTTAAGGATTATGACTTGCGGGCCTTTCATTTCAATTGGTCAGGATTATGACTTGGTAAAAGTTTTCATGGATATTCTCTTTCATCTTGACGGTGAAAAGCATAAGGACATTCACAACACTCGAAGAGGCCTCGAGTTCCTCATTCACCAACTTCGAGAATTCCTGAAGAAAAAGAGGTTACACAGACACTCAATTGTAAATTGTAATTAGCCAATGCCTTTTAAGATATTGCTCCACAGTTACTCGATGCTACACTATGTTGTAGGTTATACTAAAAATGTTATCTCCACATCATTTATGCCAGACTACTTCTTGAGATTGATTTTCTCCACTCCATGCATACAAGAAATGCATTTATCCAGTAGTCTCTACCTAACAGCTTCTAGCTCATTTTTTAAGTATGTTGCTTTTAGACTACTATAAAAGGGCAATGCATTTAGCACTTCTAAACATCATAGTTTAAGTAAATTCGTAAACATTTCCAATTATGAATTGAGCTTAGATTTTGAAAACGTGTTTCATGTCTGAAACTATAAATCCTAGGAAAAAACACATTTTTAGGGTGTCACCTTTGTTTGCAACATGCCTATAGATGTTCTGTATAATAAATTAACTTCTTACATATGTAGTTTTCTTCAAATAGCCCCTTTGGTGTGTAGTTTCCATAAATATCACTACCAAAATCCCGAATTACCTTGAGTGCCAAAAAACGCGAAGGAAAATACTAGAACCGTAAAGGAAATAATCCTTGAACATTAACCATCAAGCAATTTCCATCATCTATTTTCTTTTTACTAGCGCGGTCATGTATTTTATGTGTCATGCGGACTTCCTTTAATCATAGAAAATTTCTTGCGTCTGCAGAAGGTCAAACTTTACTAACCAATGGTTCTTCCACTTTGGTGTGGATAGGTATTTTATTGTTTTTGATGATGTATGGGAGGTACGCACTTGGGAAGCAATCGAACTAGCACTCGTTGAGAATAATCTTGGAAGTAAAGTAATCACAACTACTCGTAATTTTGATGTTGCCAAAGCATCTGGTAAGGTTTACAAGCTAAAGCCACTTTCCTATGATGACTCCATGAAATTATTTTATACAAGGTTATCTGGTGCAGAGCGAAAGTTCCATGAAATTTCTGAGAAAATTCTAAAGAAATGTGCTGGTATACCATTAGCAATCATCACAATGGCTAGTTTGTTGGCTGGTAAACCTGAGTGTGAATGGTCAATGGTCTACAACTCTATTGGTTTGGACACTGGAGGTAATAGGGAAGCTGAAGATACTATGACAATACTCTCATTTAGCTACTATGATCTCCCTCCAGATTTGAGGACATGCTTACTATATCTAAGTACATATCCAGAAGACTACAAGATCGAAAAGGATTCTTTGATATGGAAATGGATAGCCGAAGGATTTATCAATCCAGATTGAGGAAAAACATTATTTGAGCTTGGAGAAAGATACTTCAATGATCTCATTAATAGAAGCTTGCTGATCCAGGTAGTGGAGGCATGGGATGGCAGAGTATCAGGCTGTCGTATTCATGATATCATTCTTGATTTGATTCGTAAGCTTGCATTTGAAGAAAACTTTATTGCTCTGTTAGGTGATAATATTGAAGCAACAGCTGGACGAAGCAGCAACATTCCCAGGCATGGGCGCGGCCACCCGGCCGCTGCAGGCGCACGTGGGCTTAGTCGACCACCAACGTCCCTGGAGCCACAGATCCGGCCGCGGCCACTACATGCTGGCGCGGGACGTGGGCACAGTCCCGTCGGCCGTGAGCTAGGCACTACTAAATTAAGCATTTGTCGGGGTGGCTGGCGATGGTTTGTAGAGGCGGTTCCCAGACCACCCCTATAAATCGATTTGTAGAGGCGGCTGGTGTTACTAGCCGCCCCTACAAATAGATTTGTAGGGGCCGCCTCTACAAAATCGATTTATAGGGGCGGCTGTAGTACCAGCCGCCGCTATAATACCTGTTTGTATGGGCGGTTCAGTCTAGAACTTGCCCTACAGTACATTTTTTGCCAAAAAAAATTCAAATTTACAATTCAAATTCGAACAGAACATATATATATATATATATATATATATATATATATATAATATATATAATATATATATGTAATTCAAATCCGACCATAACATATATAATTCAAATTTGACCACAAGCACAAGAGCATTATATAAACTACCATTACAAGTCCAATTCACAAGAATATATACAATCCATCATTAAATAGACATAATTCACAAGTCTAATTCGTTCCACAAGTCCAAACCGTCCCACAAGGTAAGACCAATGTCAAATTCCATATACATTGTTATCAACGGCCTAGAGCTAGCCTTTCAGTCTCACGAAGGTGTTGGTACTGAGGATTTCTACCTAAGTCAGAATCTCGGTCATGGTATGTGACTTTGACGTGTACAATCTGGTCCAATATGAAGTTGCAAAAGTCGCCGGCGAGCTCTAAGAGTTGGTCATCGTTGTATGGGTCTCTTTTCATTTCTTTCTCTTCTTTCCACTACAGGAGAACAAGTTTTGGTTTAGTATTTCATATCATGTGCGAAGTTTTTATACTACGGGTGAAGAGGTTCAAACTTACCCTTAAGGGGTGTCTCCTGTAGGCACCGGTGTTACTCATCATAATACATACATAGTATCCACAATGTGCACTCCCAGGCTTCTGCATGGGGCACTGTGTGTTTTGCATATGAAAATATTAAGTAATGCTTTTGACAGCCATGTAATGGAGTACTAAAGTAAGTTACACTTACCGCACATAGTGTTTTTATAGCCAGCCTTTCGTTCCTTTCTGGATCATGCCTTCCGTGATGTTGATTGACATAGAACCTAAATGCCCTGTTCGAATTATTTTAGCAAATACAACTTGTTAGTATCCAAAGTGAACGTTACAAGTATGTATACAAACATATAAGCTAATAAGGATTGTCGATATGTATACGTCTTGAGAATCGATATGAAGTTTTTGTATATCACCGGGTCCCTATCTATGAATCAAAGGCCCATGCCATGCTCCTCCCGACATCAACGCCTATACAAATCTAGTGGTTGCTGCATGGATTTAATCATAGAACTAGATAAGCTCTTTTGCATCGAATAAAATATATCGAACAAAGCTTTAAGTATATAGTTGAATTTACTCGAAGTTGTATGGTAGCCATATAGTAGAGTGCTGTTGGAGATTTTTAAAAGCCAGGGACTCTTGCCTTAGTTTCTTCGCATGGATGTCCTCTTTCTCCCGAAGGGTCTTTCCAGCAGCTAGCTCTTTGTCATCTAGTTTCCACTGTCTAGGGTAATTAAAATTTGTTTGTGCTATAGCTTGAGGGTCTATATACCCGGCTTTCACACTTGGCATTTGTTTTACAATGTGCACTTGCATTCAACAAATCACTGAGTAGGTTAGTTACAACAAAATCTAAAGATTACATTCATATCATATCGGGAGGACAAGGACTTACAGGCATCATGTGCGAAATAGATTCATTTCCATTGCTCCGAGGTGAAAGCATGTCTGCATGTCATTGAAGTCAAATATAATTTTCCTAGTTGGGCTTCCAAATGTGCCGATGGGGAAGCATGCTTGTACAAGGTCTATGCTCGTTAGGAGAATAGGCAAGTACCAATCATGGAACCTTCTCATTCCATGTGGTAGGCGCTGGATGTCCCAGTTTGGTTGAAAGGGCTTGCCTCTTTCATATATTTTCAGGCAATCCTTTGACCATTTGATGGCATCAACATTTGGATATTGCTTTGCTGTTTGGTGGAGTTTGCTAGTGATGGCCTCCTCAGAAGACCGTGATGGGACTTTTTTAACTTGGTTCTCAGGCTTGAACTGGTCATGGGCATACCACTTGTGCACCGACGAGATGCCTTTCATCGGAACATAAATTGGCCTTATGGTGATTGGATGCTTCTTTCAAAGTTCCCATTCAGGCACGTCCTCATCTTCTTGTGCATCACCTTCTTCAGGAAGCACTCGTTGTTCATGTATCGGTTGCGCTTGTTGAGAAGACTATGGCATCTCATCATGCACTTGCTCAGTATGAGCTGGGGAAGGTTGTGGCTTATCAGGCACATGCTCGCTAGGAGGCAGGGAAGAATGTGGCATCTCAGGAATGTGATGGTCAAGAGATGGTGAAAATATCTCCCCGTCCTCAACAACTCGCTCCAAATTTGAGAGAGGGGGAGGCGGCGAAGAAGCAGTCAATATAATGTCATGTTTTGCTAGAGGATGAACTGCCCCATTATGTCTCTGAGTAACACCAGTCTCTCGGGAGTTGCGTAGTCTATCCTCCACTGCATGAACTCAGGCTTAACGGTATGCACCTTGACTCTAGTGTAGTTCGACGGTATCTTAATATTGTGGTGTAAGCCACCGGGAGGATATGCCACACCAGTTGCCACCTCCATCACAATGTTCTGCCGGCCACTGAGAAACACCAAGGTGCAACTAGTTGGTTCCCGTATGCGATCGACGGGGGTTGTGGCTGTAGTCGAACCTTGGCTGCTAGGAACTTTCAGAGGGCTGCCAACTAATGTCAGTTCTCCCGGTGGCGTCATTAATGTCCGTGGCTCCGTAGATAGTCCTTGCTCCTCCACCGCCTTCACAACTAGAGCCTTCACTTGGAGCTCAAGATTAGCCTCCCAGTCTCTACCATGTTTCTTGTACATGTGCCTGTCCTCTTCGAATTCGTGCTTCCAAGTCATCCTTTTCTCTAGCCCCATGGTGCGGCCTATGTGCTCGTTGTTTCCCAAGCCAAGGCTAAGCTCATCCCTCCCTCTGGAAGGGTTGAATGAGCCCTTCTCCTTGCCTTCAGCATATTTTAGTATCCTTGATACTGCATCTTGGGTCTCTGGCTTATCAAACTTAAGATTATCACTGGATGATTCTGTACTCCTGGCATATATCCAATTCCTTGAGCGTACCTTCAAATTCTTCACATCGATATTCCCAGAAGCTGTGGCCTCTTCGTCCATCTTCCTAAACTGCTCTTCCTTGGCATGTTAGCCACCGGGGCCTAGATGGTGGTGGTGTTTGTTCCTCTTCGCTAGTTCGGTGTTATGGGCACTGAACTCCAATGCCTCCGGTGAAGTCTTCTAAGCCATGAGCTCCTCCCATTGACTAGGAGTTATGTTGCCGAACTCGTTGAAGGGAGTTAACCCCTTTTGGATATACTTGTGACTTGTCTTTAAGAAGCACCGGTTCCTTAGGTAAACTAACTTCTTGGATGCATCCAGGAACACCCATGTAGTACCATCCCAGCAAACTAAGCATCCTGTCTTCCCTTTGATCTATCTAGACAAAGCAGACAGCGCGGGGTAATCATTTGTAGTAACAAATATTATTGCTCTACATATGAAGTCCTCCTTTCGGAACACATCGTACATCGGCTCCCCATGCCTCCATAGCCTCTCCATTTCTTGCATCAAAGGCTTGAGGAACACGTCTATATCAATGTCTGATTGTTTAGGACCAGAAATAAGAATAGTGAGGAGAAGGTACTTTCTCTTCTAACACAACCACATTGGGATGTTGTACATGGTCAAGATCACTGGCCAAGTGTTGTGGTCGCTCATCCTCTCATTGAAGGGATTCATTCCATCGGTGCTCAAGCCAAACCGTACATTCCTTGGGTCATCGCTGAATTCTTTGTGCTTCTCAATGATCCTTTGCCACTGACTACAATCAGCCGGGTGTGCAATCTGTGGTAGAACCGCCTAATCTAATGCCTCCTAGGAGTGCTCACCTTCCATTAGACACTAAGCACCCAAGGGAGGACACCAAATCACATGGTTCCGTCGGGCACACCCCGAGGGAGAACCCGAAAATCCACATTTTTACCTCAAGATCACAAATGAGAGAATAAAGCTTACATCATTATTAACCATTTCTTACATCACTTTTAATACAACATCAGAGCATAATATTTATTGTTCTAACAGCGGAATGTAATCATGTTATCAGAGTTATGAACAATTTAATTTAACTGCGGAAATATAAACATGTGATCAGAATTACAGCGGAAATAAATAGCTATTCATGACATGATGAAGCATGGATATATAAACTACGACAATAGATAATAAAACCTTCATTTATAAAAACATTTAGTGAGAGTTATAAATAAAAACTACAATCGCAGCGTAAAGGAATTCCTCTTTGAGCCCACCAGCAGGAATCCACACACAAAGGTCAGCTCTAGCCTCCACCTGTCACCTGCAACAGGGGGAAATAAAACCCTGAGTGCTCTATTGTACTCAGCAAGACTTACCCGATAGGTGGAAAGAAAAGACTCCAAGGATATGAAAGGCTATTTGGCTTGTGGGTTTATTGTATCTGCAGGAAGCATTACTAAGCGTGCATCCTTATATTCGATTTTTATTAACAGCCGCATTAGTTCATTAACTAACCATTCTATGTACGCACCTGTGCTACTTTCAAGCAGGTGGTAAGCAATCAGATTTCCTTTTTCCATCTTTCATCTTTCAGTTCTTACTACGGTGCAAGAGTTAAGACAAGTCATACCAACTCGGCGGTGATTCGTGAACCAATATCCCCAACTGGTTACCCCGAAAACACACGCCCCACTTGTACCCCGGACACAAGCAGGACCAACCCATCACCCTCCTGTCCTGGGTGTCCAGGTCCCCGTCCAAACTAGGACTACAAACCCTCGCCCCTGAGTCCTAGACATAGTGTGGTGCCAGGACCTCCTAACCCAAAAACCACCCTGACAGTCGGTCCAGAAAGAGTCGGACCACGACAGGAGAGCAACAAGTCTTCCAAGCGCCCATACACAAGTATGTGCTCAGGATAATAAATCTATGACTTGCCTAGTGTCTTATGCAACGACCGTTCCTTAACCGACACACACAAGGAAAGGATGTAACCAAGCTATGCCCCGCATCCGCGGCGACACAACCTCTTACACCCACCAATACCCAAATCATATACCTACCAGGTCACCATTTTCCTTTCCACCATTTATATATTCCAAGTGATCATAATACAGTAATATATTTCCTATCTCTCGCGAGTGACAGGCAATCACTCGACTTCTACCGGAGTCCTGTAGCATAGCAATCTACACGATCCTATCAAACTAGTAAGACTCATAGGATAAAGATATATATGCAAGTGGGTTTCATTCAACTCCTTAAAACTTAATGCACAAATATAATTTAAAGTGCAGAAAAGTAGCGGTTATGCACCGGGGCTTGCCTGGGTAAGATATATATTTAAAAGTTAGTATCTACATCTTCAGATCATCCACCATCAACTGAATAGAAAGCCCATTGCTTCATCTCCTGGAGAGAATATCATTATACCATCCTAGGATTCCCAATCCTCCTTCAATTGAACCGTTGATCCATCATCGTACCTATATGATATGCATTGATGCAAATGCATAGATGTAAATAATCGACGACAGCCGAAATGCTTAGAAATCTGATTACGTCTCACAAGCTAACGAGGTAGTTCTAACGCGCTAGTCTAAGTATCCATGTTGTCGAATAAGGCATTACTTCCCAATCAAAGTTTTAGTTATATAAACCCAAGTTGTTTCTTTATTCCGTTCTATCAATTTAATCTTTATTCAAAATAGGACATCATTATGTATCTAGCAAACTATTTATTATAGGGCTACAAAAATTACAGTGAGCAGATAATAATATTAATAATTTACTATAAAATTTTCAGAGCCAACACTATCACCGATTTATCACGGAAAGTCCTACAAGTTTACATTTTAGCAGTATTAAACATTTTAAAATAATTAGAGCGACCCTAGAAACATTTTAAAACTAGATGCACCAAATACGCTAATTGAAAGATCATGATTTTAGGATACTAACAAAATTGATTTCACTATTTTTGGACACATACAGAATTTTATTTTAAATTTACAATTTTACCTTGCAAGCTAAATTAGAAAGTGCACTACAATTCAAAAAGCCGGTGGCAATGAGCTCGGCCCAACGGCCAAGCTCGGAACGCGCGGCCTGCGGCCCAGCAACGGAAATGGCCGGTCCAGGATTCGATGGCAGTCCCGGCAACGCGGCTTGGCCCACGGCGCGCGTGGCCCACTGGCCAGGCGCGGCCCAGCGCATGGTAAAGGACGCAGCGAACCAGGCCGGCCTAGGAGGGATCCACAGCGGCCACGGCAAAATTTCCAAAGAGTCCTCGTTTTAGCCCATAATTGCAAAACCATCGAGACCACTATTCTAGTGAGTCATACAATTCACATTTTGCTCCCTAAACGAGTCAACTTTATGCTTTTGCAATTTCCTGGGCATCCAGAGCAGAGCAGCGCATCAAGTCTTGGCCGGCCGGCACTGGACCTAGCTAGGAGGGCTTGCCGGCGGAGCGGGGCAGGCAACAAGGCCATGGAGTGCGACCGGTAGGGCCAGGGCACCCGACGGTGGCAGGGCGCGACTGCCCGCATCGGCGCGGTTCACCGGCGGTGGCTCACGTGCTCCAGCATGGTTGCGGCAACACCGGGTGAACGGAGGGGAAGGGAATGAAGCAAAAGCTAGTTAGGGTCGGTCGTGACGATCAATTGTGTCGGAGAAGGTTGTGACAGTGCCGGCCATGGTTAGCGGCCATGACGGCCTAGTTCACAGCCGTGGTGGCGGCGTTCCGGCAAACTGGCTACGAACTCGGAAGAGCAGAGGGTAGCAAAGGTACCAGGGCATCACCTAGATCCGGCTGCAACGGTGGGTTGGTGCGGTGAAGCCGCGGAGGGGTTGGCCACGTGCAGCGGATAAACATGTCCGTGGCGGCGGAGACGGCGTTCCCAGCGATCCAACGCATCTCCGGTGAACCATGTGAATAGGAAGAGGATGAGGGCGTAGGCGCGGGAGCCTCCCGGCTTGAGCCCACGGCCATAGCAGAAGCAGCGGCTGGTGACCATGAGCACGACCTGAGCGGCGGCGAGGGGGAGCAGTGCGCCGACGCCGTAGCCCGTGGCGATGTCGGAGACGTAGACGCGGTAGTCGTACTCCTTGGCGGTGTCCGGGTGATGGTGGTCCGACTCCGGCGCCGCCCGGCGGCCACGCATAGGCCAAAGGCGATGACGTCCAGGAGGATCACCACCGCCTACACAATGACGAACGCCATCGCGAGCGAGCGAGCGAGCTAGCCCGGCTTGCTCCTGTCGGTCGGTCTCTACTAGCTCATGGCTGAGCTGCTGTTCTAGGCTAGGTACTACTGTGGTGACCTTGGCGAGGCGGACTCGGTTGCGCCTACGTGAGCGGTGGCCAGGCAGTGGTGAAGCAGGCGCAATGGAAGACGCCGTGGTGCTGTGGCCGAGAAAATGGCAGAGGCAAGGGGACAGAGCGAACAGCGACTCAGCAAATCCTATAGGGCGCTCCGAGAAAGCAAGTGCACTTGGTCTACTACACGTCCAGTACAGCAGCAGGAACAAGACAAAGGCGCACAGCAAAGGCAGACAGTGGCAGCAGAGGCAAGGACGAGACGACTCAGCTTGGCGGAACATTGAGGTAGACCATGGCGCTGCGACAACGACAAGAGCGCGACAGGACAACAAAGGCAGACCGCAGAGACAAGCAGAGACAAGCAAGGACAAGCAGAGACAAACAACCATTCAGCCTTGGCATGCACAAGAAGGAGCGCAGGGAGAGGGAGCAGTGAGTCATGGACACGACAGAGCCACGTGCTCCCATTAAAATTTCGGACACAACGTAAACGTGGGAGAGAAGATAGGGGTGTAGGCAAACGGACGTGCCGGGGTGCAGAGCCACGATGGAAGACAAGACGGTGCATAATTGCAAAGCAAGGCGAGTACACTCAAGCGGCGTCAGGAAAAGTAAATGAAGACTACTAAGCTGTTGCGCTAACTCACGTCTGTAACGTGTTTCACACCAACCACGTAAATTTATGAAGCAGCCAGATGGGCAGCTGTCGTGGTACGTTACCAACTTATCATAGGGACTAAAATGAGTCTATACTTAAACATGTCACTAGACAAAGGCTATATATATATCGTTCTATTTATTAATGGATTTTATTTTATTTATAAAAGTGGCTTTTCCCACTTAATCTAATAGAACAAACCATTAGACATCTATTGGCTAGAATTGTTGCCCGACATTCCTAAATATCTTTACGCACTGAGTAATTTAACTGGGTGTTTATTTGAGTCCACAAAACTAAGTCACACAGGATTCGCTTAACGTTTCAAGTATGTTTTAAATCAAAAATCCAAGAAACCCATTTTCGGAAATTTTACTTAGGCCTAAATCACGGTGCTAAATAGGCTCGTAACACCAGGGGTGTTACAACCAACACCCCTTAAAAAGAATCTCGTCCCGAGATCCGAAGCAAGAACCAGAAGAGGGGAAACGCAATTACATTACGTAGATCAGGGATCCCATGAAAGATTACACGACTTCAAACACTAACCACACGGGGATTTAGGGATACATGGCTAAGAGCAACCTAGTACAACCCAGGCTTAATCAAAAAGGCGAGATAGACGAGGGCAATGGAGAAACAATAGGAAGATGATTATCCAAATCATGGCGTAGGTCCAACAGATCCAGAAATAGGAGACTGAGAAGTCAAATATTGTGAACCCTAAGACCAACTAACCAAAGGGAACTTGAACTTCTTCGATGAAACCAGATCCTTCTTCTTCTCAGACTACACCATCACCTCTGACTGACTAACCTAGCTCCTCGGATGACAACTAGATCTCTTAGATCTACTCCGAATGCTAGGGGAATAGGGATGAAAAAGAAGAGCAAGGACCAAGGGTATCATATAGTGACGAACGGAGGTGGGGTGCAACACACCGGCAGTGGAGGCGGCGTGAATGGGATACACAGACGGTTCATGTTGTGGGATAAACACGGCCATGGTGTGCTCCCTGCACAAGCGACCGGATGGGAAATAAAGGAGAGGAGATAAGAGGGTGCGCTCGACGAGGGAGGCATGCGGGCGGTCATGTCCCCAAGAGAAGAAAGAAGGGATGGAATGGGGGGGGGGTCCGGTACGAGAACGGGGTGTGGGAGTCAAGAGTCGACCGGATGCTGGGAAAAAGGAAACGCGCATAGTACACAAGGATGGCGAGTGCAGCATGATGCCATGGCCATGCGAGAACGGGGTGCTAAAGGGCCCAACGCAGACGGCATCCGTAGGGCACATAGCGAAATAACCTGACATGCTTAGCGTGGTCAACTAAACACAGGGCCTGGGACATGACGTCCACTTAGGCTTTTACAATTACTCCCAGCTACCCAAGGCTAACTTTCCTTACTACTCTTCTTTTGCTTTCCCTTCCTCGACCACATCCGTCTTTCATGTAGACTAAGACCATGTCACACGTTCTTCCTCCAACACCACCTCCTCTTGTTTACTTGAGAGAACACTATTTCATCAACCCGTTGTAGATTTCCCATTTGAACACCTAAACATTTTTCAAGGAGAATATTTTGTAGCAAAAATGGTATGGCGGTGTAACTTGGTAAAGGTACTTGGTCAACAAGCTCGATACCAGCGCATGCTGAGCATCGTCACCATGTGCCAGCTGTTCCATAGGGAGCCCTCAGTTTCGTCGTGGCACCATAAGCTATTAACCAGGCAACTACTACCAACTTACACGCCATGAAGGCGGTGTGGTCATAGACCATAGAGTAAGAGGGGTATTGCAAAGGAAGATTCAAACAACAAAGGTTCCCTTCACAACAAGGGACAAGGAATTCAAATCCAACGGCGGATTTGATTTAAAGAGATTCAAGTGTTCTGCTGGGACATCCACAATTAGTCGATACAGTGTCCAATATTCTCCAATCACGACTGGTTTGCTGACATCTGAATGTCAACTTCTCTTGTAACCCGCTCAACATCGCCCTTGAAAACTTTAAGCACATCTAACGAAACTTAAGGTAGATGAACGCAATAAACATAGCGAGATAACAAAATGCATATTCCGAACGGTCTTATATGGGTACATCGTATAGGTATTCCGGCTCCCATCCATGACACAACATTCACCTTCTCTACTGGCGGACGATCTCAATAACTACGGACGAAGAACAACGGCAAGAGTACAATACGGAGGACAGCGATAAAAAGCACTACTACTACGGGTACAGCATCCCAAGGCAACTAATCTACTCAGGACCACGCATCTTCATCCTAGGCTCTGAAACGACCCCAATTTCCATGAAGGGAAATCCACAGTGTCGAAGTGTAATACGATCGTTGTAGATCATATTACCCAAATTACAGTCGAATATCACATCCATACAACGATAATATCAGAGTACAAATAGTGCGGAATTACATAATTTATTACATCGCCGCATTGGCGGAATCAAAAGTAGCATTCATTCAGAGCAGCTTGAAGATAAGATTGCCAAACTTGAGCGTAGGCAAGAACCCCTCATCCGTCAAACTCCTCAGAGCTATACTCCTCAGCAGAACCTGTGTGCCAAAATTTATCAGTACAATTTGTACTGGCCACTCCCATCCCTATGAGCATTGCTTTGTGGAAATTGGTTGCAAGTTGGATATAAGCAAAATGAACCTATAAGGCTGGGGTTTCCTATGCAGTAGTATATCAAGTAAATAATAGTTTGTCAAGTTTTAACAACATTCCCACACACATTCCACTCCATTCCCTTTTCCGAGCCAGGTTTCGATCCTGGGATCGACATACCACCATCTCCATACCATCACCATACCATCACCATACCATACCCTCGCTCAGTCGATAGGCCAACTCCCTCTCGGCACTGTCTCAAGGCCCGTAGCCCCTGGCTACGACCGACACTCTCTCACGGGGGAAGAAGAGAAGGACTCATCTCACTATCTAGTTTAAGCGAAACCCAGGAAAGGTCCATAGCCGACAAGTCGGCACATGTATCGATCGATCAACCATACACTCTGCAGAGGTTTTACATAACCACAAGATCCGCCTTCCTCGCTGACCGTCGTCAACTAGGCTGATTTCGGCTGCTTGCTAGCCTAGGATAATGCCACTCTACCATTCAACCCTGGTTCACCCCAAGTCGAGTCTGGGGTGGCTGAAACTGTGAGTCATGAGCCGGGTCCACAAGGTCTCCATGAAGTCTCGGAAGGGTGTGGGGGAAATCCTCCACGCCCCGTACCTCCTTACACTGTCCGCTATCAACCTAGCAGTAGTGGCCATATCCTACCAAGTAGTCCAGCCGTCCCGCACCATATAAGGCGAGTGGTACGTAAGGCTTCCCGGTGAATCTGAGTACTAGTAAGTCCTTAGGGGTGACCAAGCCAGAATGTCTCCATCAGGGTTTCCATTTACTGTGCCACCACAGCACCTCCATCCCGGGCTCCACCCGTCACAGGTTCACACCCAGGTCCACCTCATATACCATTTTACCCGCCACAGGTATCCATTCTAGGGGTGCCCAGGTAGCACCCCATGGCAAGACTTGCCCCAGGCTCATCGTATACTCCAACTTGGTCGACACAACCCTCACCCTCCACACACCCAAGTCACACACGCAGCACTCTCCCCATAGTCCAGGTAACACCAGTTTCCACCACGCACGTAGTATAAGCGTAGTAGAAGTATAAGTAATGAAATATATAGCAGTAAGCATGTGTCTAGCCTAATAGCAGGGTATGCGGGGGTAAGGTTGCGTCAAGGTAAAGGCTTTCAGGCAAGCATACTACCATGCAAGTCCTAGCATAATATATTTGTAGCAGTAAAGTAAAGCGATAGCAGTTCTATATTAGCCATGCGTAATAGGTGCTACGAGATTGGGTGGGATGTGGCACCTTCAGTGTAGTCGTCTCCGTTCTCCTCACGGTCCTCACGGTCCTCGTCTGTCTGGTTCTCCTTCGAGTCTGCAACGTTTGCATTATAGTCGCGTTAGCGACGTTATAGAATAGCACAAAGAAGCAAGGGAAATTCAAAAGAGCCAAATGCACTCAAACATGGGTTCATTGCGTAGAGCTTGATTTTAGATGAATTTTGGCCCTGGTTTCGTATTTTTCCGAGGTCGTATGAATTAGTTATGAATTTCTGAAGTTTCAATCATTTCTAAAATTGGATAAGGGCTGAATTAATCCTGGGCTGACACGTGTCATGCTGTGGTTGGTCCACGTGGCTTGCTGACGTCAGCATGACGTCAGCATCAAGGTTCTGAGCTAACGGGTGGGTCCCAGCTGACGTCAGCATGATGTCATCAGCGTCGTCCACACCGACAGGTGGGGCCAAAAGCTATTGGGTCACTGACAGGTGGGTCCGGTCAAGGTCAACGTCAATACGTGCCGAGTATCAAATGGGCCTTGGTGGGCTCGGGTCGGGCCGGTGTGGCTCATGATGGACCAGCGCTCCTGGTCCATGGTCCTAAGGCAGGGTCCATGGTGGACCGAGCCCATCGTCATTTCTCCTCGGCTCGGCTCATGGGTATCGGGTGCAGGGCTGCGCTACTCACCTCGCCCCCTTCTCCTCTGTTTCTTCCACGGCGCGCACCTACCAGCGACGTGCTCACCGGCGAGCTCCCGCAACGGCTTAGGCATCCAATTGAGGTGGGGAAAAGCCTCCCTGTGCCATGGCGACTGCAATGGTGGAGTCAGGGCGACGGTTGGTGCATCCTAAGTCTCTGGTCACGGTGAACGGCGGCTCGAGCACAACCGGCGTGCGGGAATGGTGCGGGTGCAGCGGCATTGGCCGGCTCTATGGTGCGCATGGGCGTCACAATGCTCCAGCGGGCATGTTGGGTAGGTCGAGGGGTCCTCCAGGGCCTCCGGTGGCTTTGGCCACGGCGGACAGCCTTCCGATCATGTCAGCGGCGTCGGTGTGGTGGCTATGGCCTCGGAGGGCATCACAGTGGGGCGTGTAGGCTCCTACGGATCCGTGTGGACGCGGCGAGGGTGTCCAGAGCTCAGGGCAGGACTTCTAGTTTCTAGGTGGCTGGTAGGGTCTTCCCGGCGGCCACGGCGACATGGTGATGACGGCGAGGCGCACGGGTCACTACGGGCTCTTGCGGGGTGGTCACGGCGTGCGCGTGAGTTACCCGTGGCTTCAGCGAACGGAACGGGCGAGTCAAGGAGGCGCCAGGCGCTCCCGGCGGTACTGGCCACGGCGGTCGGTGCTCGGACCGGTGGTCGGGTGCTCAGACCTGTGGTCTAGTGCTCGGACTAGTGGTCGGGTGCTCGGACTAGTGGTCGGGTGCTCGGACCAGTGGTCTGGTGCTCGGACCAGTGGTCGGGTGCTTGGACCAGTGGTCTGATGTTCGGACCGGTGGTTGAGTGCTCGGAGGTGGTCTGGTGCTCTGGTGGTGGCTGCGTCATGGCGGCAGCGTTGCGAGCGCGGCATGTGTGCTCGGCTACGGCGCCCGGGGAACCTGGAGAGGCCTACAGTGTCCAAGGGCTCGGGGATGGTCATGGTCAACGTGAGTGTGCTGTGCTGGTGTGCCTAGAGGCTGGGGATGGCCTTGGCCTACGCGCTCACGGTATGGAGCGCCACGGCCGGAGTAGCAAGGTCTAGTGGCGAGCAGGGAATGAACCGGGGCTCACCATGGGTGTTGTGGAAGAAAGGATGGCGGTGCAGTGTCGAGTTGCGGCCGTGTAGCTCCAGAAGCGGTGCCGTGCAGTGCCGACCCGCGATCGTGATGACGACGACGGCGTCGCCCTCGGCTCCGGCGACTTCGGCAGCGTGCGGGGGCTCCGATCCTACTCTCACGATCTCCTTCTCGGCCCTCTACTCTTGATGTGGTGCGGCTGCTGGGCCACCAAGCGGTGGCGGAGGCTGAGGGAGAAGCTAGGGCGCCGGGCGTGAGCGGCGTGCGGGCTGGCTTTATAGCTGAGCGCCATGCCTCCCAGGGTGGATGGCATCATGCGGTGGAGGCGGATGCATCGCATCAGATGGTGGTGCGGGGTTGCGTGGGCGCGGCGCAAGGGGGATAGGGTCATGCCCCGGGCGTGACCCCCTGGCCCACCCCTGCCACAGCTGTCGGGTGCCGGTCGCGTAGGCGGTTGAGGCGTGGGTGAGGAAGACGACACTGTAGACGGGGGGTGCAGCTGACATGCGGGGTCCAGCGGGCAGTGGCTGCGAGTGAGGCAGACAGGTGCGCGAACGTGGGCGACGCGCTGGGCCGGCTCGTGGGCTACGTGCGTGCGCGCCAGTGCAAGGTGGGCGTGGTTGGGCTGGCTGGGCCGCGAAGCTGAGCAGATTGGGCTGCGAGGCCTTCTTCCTCGTTTCCTTTTTCTGTTTTTCATTTCATCTCTTTTGTTTGAATTCGAATTTGGTTCTAGAATTTGAATTCCAATTTGGTGCACCTAATTTATTGGAGTTGTTAAGCATAACGTAACTCAAATGGAAGTCCAAATCACATTCAATGTATGCAACACTTATTTGTTAGAATTTAAATTAACACAATTAACTAATGACATGCCATGCTTATGTGTTAACTTGGGTTGGGGTTAGACCTAATGCATCTCTTAGGTTGGGTTACTATACATGACACTCATCATCACATGGTTGTTTTTAAGAAAAAATTTGTAGTTGGTATTTTCAGTGTGTGGATTTTTGGGTTGTTACAGTCCTACCCCCTTAACAGAATCTCGTCCCCGAGATTAAAGTGTAACGTACTCTTCAAAGAGGTAAGGATATCGTAGCCGGAGGTCCGACTCTTTCTCCCATGTTGCTTCTCTCTCTGTGTGATTGCTCCATTGGATCTTGCACATAGGGATAGTCTTGCTTCGGGTCTCTTTGGTATCTCTGCCCAGAATTCTGATAGGATGTTCTTTATACTCGAGTGTGTCTTGAATGTCAAGTGTATCAGTTGGAACTACTTCATCGGGCACTCTCAAACACTTGCGTAGCTGTGAGACATGGAATACGGAGTGTACACCCCTCAATTCCTCGGGTAGCTCAAGTTTGTAGGCGAGCTTTCCAATCCTCTTGCAAATCTTGTATGGGCCAACAAATCTTGGGGTAAGCTTTCCTTTCACATGGAATCTGATAGTTCCACGTAGCGGGGATACCTTGAGATAGACGAAGTCTCCCACATTGAACTCAAGTTCTCTTCTCCTTTTGTCGGCGTAGCTCTTGTATCGACTTTGAGCAATTTTCAAATTCTCCTTCACTTGTGCAACTCCTTCTTCTGCATCTTGAATCTTAGCGGAGTCAAAGAATGATCTTTCTCCTGGTTGGGACCACATCAAAGGTGTCTTACAAGGTCTGCCATATAGAGCTTCAAATGGCGACATCTTCATACTAGCTTGGTAGCTGTTGTTGTAAGAGAACTCTGCATAAGGTAGGCATTTCTCCCAATCAGAGCCATAATTCAGTACACTAGCGCGAAGCATGTCTTCTAAGATCTGATTTACTCGTTCTGTCTGTCCATCTATCTGTGGGTGGTAAGCGGTACTGAAATCAAGTTTGGTTCCAATAGACTTGTGCAGAGCTTCCCAGAATCGAGACACAAATTGAGGACCACGATCAGATACAATACTAGAGGGAGCTCCATGCAGTCTGAGAATATGCTCAACATATAGATCCGCTAATTTCTCGACGTTGGTCTTGGTCTTTACTGGTACAAAGTGAGCAATCTTGGTCAAGCGATCAACAATCACCCAGATGGAATCATTGCCTTTCTGTGAACGGGGCAATCCAACTATGAAATCCATGGATATGTTCTCCCATTTCCACTCGGGAACGTCAAGAGGCTTTAGCAATCCTGCAGGCCTTTGATGTTCAGCCTTGACTCTGTTGCAGGT
The DNA here is from genome assembly GCF_019320115.1 of Miscanthus floridulus. Lineage (NCBI taxonomy): Eukaryota > Viridiplantae > Streptophyta > Magnoliopsida > Poales > Poaceae > Miscanthus > Miscanthus floridulus. The sequence continues at coordinate 41,514 of NW_027097123.1, read as the reverse complement.
GTCACAACATGCCACATGTCCTGCAATGTCTGTCTTCATGCCTTTCCACCAGAAGTGTTTCTTCAGGTCTTGGTACATCTTTGACCCTCCAGGGTGAATACAGTATTTGGAATTGTGAGCTTTCGACAGAATTTCCCCTCGTAGTACTGGGTCAGATGGAACACAGATTCTATTCTTGAACCAGATGGTTCCTTGTTCATCTTCTTGGTGGTTGGTCTTGTAGCCTAGTTTCATCAGACCACGGAGATACTCAATCTCTTCACAACTTTTCTGATCTTGACGGATGCGGAGCTCATTCAGCAAGCCATGCGGTAGTATCTCTAGTTGGAAATCATCAATCTCTCCCTTGAGCTCAGGTGGTACTGATTCTGTGATCAAGGTGTGACAGTAACTCTTGCGACTAAGAGCATCTGCGACAACATTAGCTTTTCCTGGATGATAGTGAATTTCCAGGTCATAGTCCTTGATCAACTCAAGCCATCAGCATTGCCTCATATTCAAATCTTCTTGAGTGAAAAAGTACTTCAAGCTCTTGTGATCGGTGTAGATGTCACACTTGTTGCCTATCAAGTAGTGTCTCTAGATCTTCAAGGCATGCACAACTGCTGCTAACTCCAGATCATGGGTTGGATAACGGTTCTCATGTTCTTTCAACTGTCGAGAAGCATAAGCTATCACTCTTCCATCTTGCATCAGCACACAACCAAGTCCTTGACGGGATGCATCACAATAAACCACGAAATCTTTGCTGATATCAGGAAATGATAGCATAGGAGTTGTGGTAAGCTTCTGTTTCAATTCCTGGAAGCTTTGTTCGCACTCGGGCGTCCATTCAAACTCCTTGGTCTTCTTTAGAAGATTGGTCATTGGACGGGCTATCTTGGAGAAGTTTTCGATGAATCGGCGATAATATCCAGCCAATCCCAAGAAACTTTGGATTTCTATCACATTACGGGGTTGATCCCATTCTTTCACGGCTTCAATCTTGGCTGGGTCAACTGCGACACCTTCAGCTGATAGTACATGGCCTAAGAAGGCAACTTCCTGTAGCCAAAACTCACATTTGCTGAACTTTGCATATAGCTGATGTTGGGCTAGTTTCTCAAGCACCGTTCTCAGATTATGTTCGTGTTCTTCAGCGGTGGATGAATAGACAAGGATGTCATCAATGAATACCACCACAAACTTATCCAGTTCATCCATGAAAACATTATTCATCATGTTCATGAAGTATGCGGGAGCATTCGTGAGTCCAAAGGACACCACGGTGAACTCAAACTGACCATACCTAGTCACAAATGCTGTCTTTGGGATGTCACTTTCTCAAATCTTCATCTGATGATAGCCTGATCTGAGATCAATCTTGGAGAAATACTTTGCACCTCAAAGCTGATCAAGCAGATCATCAATTCTTGGCAGGGGGTACTTGTTCTTGATTGTGACTGCGTTCAAGTTCCGGTAATCAATGCACATTCTCATCGAGCCATCCTTCTTCTTAACAAACAGAACGGGGATCCCCAGGGTGAAGCAATGGGCCTGATATATCCCTTCGAGATGAGCTCATCAAGTTGTTCCTTGAGCTCAGTCAGTTCATCAACTGACATGCGATAGGGTCTCTTGGCAATGGGTCCCATTCCCGGTAACAGATCAATGATGAACTCGACATCACGGTCTGGTGGCATACCCGGTAATTCTTCAGGGAATACATCAGGATAGTCTCTGACTACTGGCACATCATGAACTGTCTTCTCCTCTTTTCGTGATTCTAAACTTGCTTTAAGGGCACATAGGATAGAGGTGGACTTTCCAGACTGGGGTTCACATCTAACGACTTGGCCTGATGGGTGGGTCGCTTGGACATATCTAGGTGAACATGATATGATACCACGGTGAATGGTTAACCAATCCATACCTAAGATGACATCTAGGTTAGTGGAAGGTAGCAGGGTTAGGTCGGCTCTAAAGATAAGACCCTCAATGGTAAGACTCACTCCCTTATAGATGTGGGTGCACTTTAGGTCTCCTAAAGGTGAGCTAGTGATGATAGGATCTTCACGTGGGGTTACAGATAGGTCATGTTCTCGTGCAAACTTGGATGATATGTAAGAACAAGTTGCTCCAGAGTCAAATAGAACTGATGCAGTATTGCCATTAACTAAAAACATACCATACACAACGTCAGGGGCAGCTTGTGCTTCCTCGGCATCCAGATGGTTGAGACGTCCATGAGTAGCTGATCCCTTGAACTGAGACTTCTGTGCAGCTAAGTTCTGAGGGCACTCAGCGGCTTTGTGACCTGGTTGGCCACAAGCAAAGCAGGTGAAAGGCGTACCGCCTGTAGGGGTTGACGCGGGTGCCTTCCAGTTTCCAGTGCTTGGTGCGGAGCGGTTCTGTGCTGGGCGTTCATTCGCTGTGCGGGGACGGTTGAAACGGTCCTGACTGTTGCGGTCCTGAGCATAATGGTCCCGGGTGTAACGATCCTGAGCAGGGCGGGAGTATTTGGTGGTGTAGCCTCCACTTCCCCTACTCGATCCAGGGTTGTCATCCCTGTTATGGCGAGAGCGTTCCCTGGATGGTGCATCTCTGCGGAACCTCTTGCGATCACGACCACGGAGAGACTCCTTAGGCTTACATTTCCTATCCCTGTACTCTTCTCCAGCTTCAGCACGATCCTTCTCAATCTAGATGCAGCGATCCACCAGAGCACGCAATGTGTTGCTCTCAATACCGCCAAACTTCAGCTTGATGTGCGGGTTAAGTCCCTTGCGGTAATAGTACAGCTTCTCCTTCTCAGAGTTCACAACATAAGAAGGTGCATAGCGCAGAAGGTTGGTGAAACAAGTAGTGTACTCAGTCACCCTGTCCTTTCCCATCTTGATGTTGCGGAACTCCTCGGCTTTGGCCTCCATAATACCCTTGGGAATGTGATACTCAGTGAATGCTTCAGCGAACTCATCCCACGAGATATGGGCAGGGTCCTCATGGGAGTCACTGAAACTGTCCCACCAGGCACGTGCTGCACCCGTGAGCTGGTGTGTGGCAGCTCCAACACACTCATCATCAGTGAAAGTAGTGAGGTCAAGCTTCTTCTCCATTTCCTTGAGCCAGTCATCGGCTACAAGCGGGTCAGGGTCGGTGCCATCATAGGTAGGTGGCCTTAGCTTCAGAAATCCCTCTAGCTTCCTTGGGAAGTCGTTCTGCTGACCCCCTGGCGACGGTTTGCTCCTTCAACAAGAGCTGCAAGAAGCTGGGTCTGTTGTGCCATCACTTCTGCCAGGCTCAGTGGTGGTGGTGGTGGAATGTTCTCCTCAGGCGGCAGAGTATTCTCCAGGTGGAAGGGTATCCCTCCACGTCCACGGCCATGGCCATGACCACGGTTGTTGCCACCACGTCCCCCATTGGGTTCAACTGGTTCAGGGGTGGGCGCACGTCCTCGATTCATTAGGCGATTAGAACGGCGGTTTCGGCATCTGCAACACGGATCATAGAGAGTTTAGTGCTTGTGCCATAAGTGCTTATAGTTCAATATGATTACATGATTTTGACGATTTAAAGAAAAACATTTATGCTATCCAACACTCATTATAAAAGAAGCAATAAGATTCATAAAGATGCAATAAGATCCGAAACATTCATTACATGGTTTTTATTACATAGCATCATCTCCAGTAGCTACACTTGAAGACGTGTGAGAATCGTTCTACTCATAGTGTCTCATAATACATCTCATAAGGGGTACATCATGGGGTACAACTTACGGAAGCTACTAACATGACTCATGACCACGCAGGGTCATCTACTCTAACTCGTACACCACAGCTGGGATACGACTGTTCTCGATCTCGATCTCCTCGTCAAACTTGTGAAGTCGGGATACGTACTTTAAGGCCTCGGTGAGCTCCTCAGTAGGCTTGGCTCTAGGTAGGGTAGGGCAGGCGTCTAGGTTGAGGCAGGTCAAGGCTAACTCAAACTCCTCTATCCTAGGCTTCGTCTTGCTGCGAATCTCCTTGGGTAGCTGATCCCACATACCCTTCATCTCCCTGAGGCACTTCCTGTCAGACTTCTGCCAAGCCTGCCATGTCCTCTCACACTTGTCCTGTAGGTACTCGGTCTGCCTGAGTGCCTCGATCAGGTGACCCTGGTTGCGAACGGCCTTCTTCCTGGACTCCTCTAGCTCCTGAGTCAGGGTCTTGTTCCGAGATTGGATCTTCAGCATGTCAATCCCCTTGGATCTCTCTCTGTCTCCTCTGCGGTTGAACTCGGCCTTCTTGTCGTCCAACTCACTCTGCAACTCCAAGACCTTGCTGTCGAGGTAGCAGTTCCTGTTGCCTAGGTCGGCTGCTTTGTCCTATAAGTCAGCAACCTTGGCTCTGTGGTCCTCCTCACGACGGTTGAGCTCGTCCTATAGCTTGGCAACTGTCTCTAGTAGACTAGCTCGCTCCTGTGCTCCCTGCGAGTCTCGCTCCTGGTACTCCCACGGGAGGGCCTGGTCCTGACGTCTCCTCTGCTCCAGCTGGGTCACGTACCTATCCTGCTCCAGTAGGTGAATAGCTGAGACGCGAAGGCATCTGTCCTCCTCGGCAAGGATAACTCTGCCTGCTGCGAAACTCTGCTCACTGGGGGTAAGGCTGAGGTCGAGGGCCTGGGGAAGTAGACGGAACTCTATCATCTTCAGGTGCTCGTAGTGGTCCCTCATCACTCTGCGAAGTGCCTTGTGTGAGATAGCTCGCAGTCCCTCCTCGACTGTGTCCTCTATAGTCAACTCGGTGAAAGCTGGGACAGAAGGTAAGGTAGTGCTAGCTGGGAAGTCCACTGAGGTGACAATCGGTCCTTCGATTCCTCCTTCCTTAGCTGGCTTCCCGGTGCAGGTGACCTTGACAAGCTCGTTGGGGACACCTAACGTGATGAGAACTCGGCAGAGGGTCTGTGCAAAACCCCTAAGCTCACGTAGGTCAAAGGTAAGCTTGGCGTGGTCTAGAGGTAGCGGTCCTAGTGGCGGCCAGTCGACGTTCATTGCCATCTGCATGTTTCAAGGGGACAGGTGTTAGCAGGTCAATAATAGATAAGCCTTGCATAAAAGTAAATGCAGGGTCGGTATATAACCGAAGGAAGGGTTGTTTACGTCCTATTCTATTGTCCATTTCTAAGGGTTTCATCCTAAGGTCGAGTATGGCTCTGATACCAACTGAAACGACCCCAATTTCCATGAAGGGAAATCAACAGTGTCAAAGTGTAATACGATCGTTGTAGATCATATTACCCAAATTCCAGTCGAATATCACATCCATACAACGATAATATCATAGTACAAATAGTGAGGAATTACATAATTTATTACATCGCCGCATTGGCGGAATCAAAAGTAGCATTCATTCAGAACAGCTTGAAGATAAGATCGCCAAACTCGAGCGTAGGCACGAACCCCTCATCCGTCAAACTCCTCGGAGCTATACTCCTCAGCAGAACCTGTGTGCCAAAATTTATCAGTACGATTTGTACTGGCCACTCCCATCCCTATGAGCATTGCTTTGTGGAAATTGGTTGCAAGTTGGATATAAGCAAAATGAACCTATAAGGCTGGGGTTTCCTATGCAGTAGTATATCAAGTAAATAATAGTTTGTCAAGTTTTAACACCATTCCCACACACATTCCACTCCATTCCCTTTTCTGAGCCAGGTTTCGATCCTAGGATCGACATACCACCATCTCCATACCATCACCATACCATACCCTCGCTCAGTCGACAGGCCAACTCCCTCTCGGCACTGTCTCAAGGCCCGTAGCCCCTAGCTACGACCGACACTCTCTCACGGGGGAAGAAGAGAAGGACTCATCTCACTATCTAGTTTAAGCGAAACCCAGGAAAGGTCCATAGCCGACAAGTCGGCACATGTATCGATCGATCAACCATACACTCTGTAGAGGTTTTACATAACCACAAGATCTGCCTTCCTCGCTGACCGTCATCAACTAGGCTGATTCCGGCTGCTTGCTAGCCTAGGATAATGCCACTCTACCATTCAGCCCTGGTTCACCCCAAGTCAAGTCTGGGGTGGCTGAAACTGTGAGTCATGAGCCGAGTCCACAAGGCCTCCATGAAGTCTCGGAAGGGTGTGGGGGAAATCCTCCGCGCCCCGTACCTCCTTACACTGTCCGCTATCAACCTAGCAGTAGTGTAATATCCTACCAAGTAGTCCAGCCGTCCCGCACCATATAGGGCGAGTGGTACGTAAGGCTTCCCGGTGAATCTGAGTACTAGTAAGTCCTTAGGGGTGACCAAGCCAGAATGTCTCCATCAGGGTTTCCATTTACTGTGCCACCACAACACCTCCATCCCGGGCTCCACCCGTCACAGGTTCACACCCAGGTCCACCTCATATACCATTTTACCCACCACAGGTATCCATTCCAGGGGTGCCCAGGTAGCACCCCATGGCAAGACTTGCCCCAGGCTCGTCGTATACTCCAACTTGGTCGACACAACCTTCACCCTCCACACACCCAAGTCACACACGCAGCACTCTCCCCATAGTCCAGGTAACACTAGTTTCCACCACGCACGTAGTATAAGCGTAGTAGAAGTATAAGTAATGAAATATATAGCAGTAAGCGTATGTCTAGCCTAATAGCAGGGTATGCGGGGGTAAGGTTGCGTCAAGGTAAAGGCTTTCAAGCAAGCATACTACCATGCAAGTCCTAGCATAATATATTTGTAGTAGTAAAGTAAAGCGATAGCAGTTCTATATTAGCCATGCGTAATAGGTGCTATGAGATTGGGTGGGATGTGGCACCTTCAGTGTAGTCGTCTCCGTTCTCCTCACGGTACTCACGGTCCTCGTCTGTCAGGTTCTCCTCCGAGTCTGCAACGTTTGCATTATAGTCGCGTTAGCGACGTTATAGAATAGCACAAAGAAGCAAGGGAAATTCAAAAGAGCCAAATGCACTCAAACATGGGTTCATTGCATAGAGCTTGATTTTAGATGAATTTTGGCCCCGGTTTCGTATTTTTCCGAGGTCGTATGAATTAGTTATGAATTTCCGAAGTTTAAATCATTTCTGAAATTGGATAAGGGCTGAATTAATCCTGGGCTGACACGTGTCATGATGTGGTTGGTCCACGTGGCTTGCTGACGTCAGCATGATGTCAGCATCATGGTTCTGAGCTGACGGGTGGGTCCCAGCTGACGTCAGCATGACGTCATCAACGTCGTCCACACCGACAGGTGGGGCCAAAAGCTATTGGGTCACTAACAGGTGGGTCCGGTCAAGGTCAACGTCAATACGTGCTGGGTATCAAACGGGCCTTGGTGGGATCAGGTCGGGCCGGTGTGGCTCACGGTGGACCAGCGCTCCTGGTCCATGGTCCTAAGGCAGGGTCCATGGTGGACCGAGCCCATCGTCATTTCTCCTCGGCTCGGCTCATGGGTACCGGGTGCAGGGCTACACTGCTCACCTCGCCCCCTTCTCCTCTGTTTCTTCCACGGCGCGCACCTACCGACGACGTGCTCACCGACGAGCTCCCGCAACAGCTTAGGCATCCAATTGAGGTGGGGAAAAGCCTCCCTGTGCCATGGCGACTGCAATGGTGGAGTCAGGGCGACGGTTGGTGCATCCTAAGTCTCTGGTCACGGCGAACGGCGGCTCGAGCACAACCGGCGTGCGGGAATGGCGCCGGTGCAGCAGCATTGGCCGGCTCTATGGTGCGCATGGGTGTCACAGTGGGGCGTGTAGGCTCCTACGGATCCGTGTGGATGCGGCGGGGGCATCCAGAGCTCAGGGCAGGACTTCTGGTTTCTAGGTGTCCGGTAGGGTCTTCCCGGCGGCCACGGCGACATGGTGACTACAGCGAGGCGCGCGGGTCACTACGGGCTCTTGCGGGGTGGTCACGGCGTGCGCGTGAGTTACCCGTGGCTTTAGCGAACGGAATGAGCGAGTCCAGGAGGCGCCAGGCGCTCCCGGTGGTACTGGCCACGGCGGTCGGTGCTCGGACCGGTGGTCGGGTGCTCGGACCTATGGTCTGGTGCTCGGACTGGTGGTCGGGTGCTCGGACTGGTGGTCGGGTGCTCAGACTAGTGGTCTGGTGCTCGGACCAGTGGTCGGTTGCTCAGACCAGTGGTCTGATGTTCGGACCAGTGGTCGAGTGCTCGGAGGTGGTCTGGTGCTCTGGTGGTGGCTGCATCATGGCGGCGGCGTTGCGAGCGTGGCATGCGTGCTCGGCTACGGCGTCCGGGGAACCTGGAGAGGCCTACAGCGTCCAAGGGCTCGGGGATGGTCACGATCAACATGAGTGTGCTGTGCTGGTGTGCCTAGAGGCCGCGGATGGCCTTGGCCTACGCGCTCACGGTATGGAGCACCATGGCCGGAGTACCAAGGTCCAGTGGCGAGCAAGGAATGAACCGGGGCTCACCGTGGGTGCTGTGGAAGAAAGGATGGCGGTGCAGTGTCGAGTTGCGGCCGTGTAGCTCCGGAAGCGGTGCCGTGCAGTGCCGACCCACGATCGTGATGACGACGACGGCGTCGCCCTCGGTTCTGGCGACTTCGACAGCGTGTGGGGGCTCCGATCCTCCTCTCACGATCTCCTTCTCGGCCCTCTACTCTCGATGTGGTGCGGCTGCTTGGCCACCAAGCGGCGGCGGAGGCTAAGGGAGAAGCTAGGGCGCCGGGCGTGAGCGGCGTGCAGGCTGGCTTTATAGCCGAGCGCCATGCCTCCTAGGGCGGATGGCTTCGTGCGGTGGAGGCGGATGCATCGCATCAGACGGTGGTGCGGGGTTGCGTGGGCGCGGCGCAAGGGGGACAGGGTCATGCCCCGGGCGTGACCCCCTGGCCCACCCCTGCCACAGCTGTCGGGCACCGGTCGCATAGGCGGTTGAGGCGTGGGTGAGGAAGACGACACTGTAGATGGGGGTGCGGCTGACATGCGGGGTCCAGCAGGCAGTGGCTGCGAGCGAGGCAGACAGGTGCCCGAACGTGGGCGACGCGCTGGGCCGGCTCGTGGGCTGCGTGCGTGCGCGCCGGTGCAAGGTGGGCGCGGTTGGGCTGGCTGGGCCGCGAAGCCGAGCAGCCTGGGCTACGAGGCCTTCTTCCTTGTTTCCTTTTTCTGTTTTTCATTTCATCTCTTTTGTTTGAATTCGAATTTGGTTCTAGAATTTGAATTCCAATTTGGTGCACCTAATTTATTGGAGTTGTTAAGCATAACATAACTCAAATGGAAGTCCAAATCACATTCAATGTATGCAACACTTATTTGTTAGAATTTAAATAAACGCAATTAACTAATGACATGCCATGCTTATGTGTTAACTTGGGTTGGGGTTAGACCAAATGCATCTCTTAGGTTGGATTACTATACATGACACTCATCATCACATGGTTGTTTTTAAGAAAAATTTTGTAGTTGGTATTTTCAGTGTGGATTTTTGGGTTGTTACAGGCTCGGTGGATTCTTCTACTACCCTGGCTATGGATCCGCCTCTTCTCTTTGCAAAGGCTGAGTGAGAGGAACCAAGGGTTCTACTTCTGACACTTCCGAGGGTGGAGGTTCTGGAGGTGCACTGGTTCTCCTTCTTTTAGGCGGGTGGACATGGATTCCCTCCATGATCAACGGATCCTGCCCTTCAGCCACTAACGTCCTCCACTTGGCCCTGGTGAAATGATAGGCCTCACCCAGCTGATGGACATGCCGATCCTCAGCCTCCTTCAGAGCTTCTGACATGGTAGTCTCCCGGCTCTCAGCTGCTGCCGCACTGGCATATGCTTCAGCAAGCTACACCTAGAGCATTCTGGAGAAGATCTCGGCTTCCTTGGCTCGCCGGAGGCAGATGTTCAGTTCCAAAGCTTGCCGGTCATACTGCACATCCAGAGCAAGCAGGTACGTGGTCAAGTGCACCATGGTAGGACTATCTTCTTGCGCATCTCGCCCTTGCAAGGCCTCCATGCGAGCCCTCCATGCCCGCTGATTCTTGTCTAAGGGTGGAAAGAACCTCTTGGAGGTACGGGCAATGGGCTCTTCATAGATCTGGCAGAGGTACTGCAAGGCTTTGCTGGCCACAACCTGGTAGGTGTCGATGAAGCGAACCCGGTTGTGGTCACACTCCAGGCTTCAGTGAGGTCGGGGAACTCTTCACTCTTCCCGATGTAGACGGTAACCTCACACCGCTCGGTGCCATGCTCCTCATACTCATGGCCCTCATACTCGGGATGATCTATGACTCCGAGCTATTGCAGGGTGGCATGCAGGATTCTGGAAAAACCCTCAACATTCAGGCAGTAACTACTAACCCAGGCTCCTGCCATTCCTGGCGGTGGCTACAAAGAAGGACTAAGCGAAAATCTTGCTCAAAGGGAAAAGCTAGACGAGCTAAAGTGCGTCGAGTGGTGGTACCAATGGCTAAGCCAGGCTCTACTTATAAAGGCAGAGCATTCAGTGGTCCTGATGCGGTCCACTAGGGTTCCTGCGTGGGGTCACTACGAATGAATCGACCAAATTTTTCACGCGTTCAAGGCGAGCGAGGTCCGAGGCCATTACTGACTAGTACGACTATAGGGCAAGGGTCTGATAAGAGCGCATAAAAGGGGTACGGGGAGACGTGGGTCATGACAGGCGTGAACCATGGGTGAACGCGGAGCACGAGGCCACAGTGCAGACCTAACTCTAGAACAGGAACGAGTCAGTCGTGCACAATACGACACGCATGACACCTATGGATGGCGTATCTGCAAGTAATACGACACTACAATGCATAAACAGGATATGCATGAATGCATGTCCTATACGTCCTTTCATTGTTGCCAACATATACGGCAACCGTTCTTAGATTTTTGGCACAATGTTTTCTCCCTGCAGCTAGTCGATACTATTGGACTATGCTCGGGGTCAGTGTACCTGCAGAAAACTTGATTAAGTCTACCTAAGTCAGCATAGTGCCATCTATCCTAGATACAAAACCATAGTAATAGGGCTACTAATATAACTTCGCAAAAAAACATCCTATTCTTTTTGCAAAAATGGGTTGTCAAATTTTAGTTTAGAAAATGATTTTGAAGCTTTATTTCCTCATTTATGCTTTGATACAACCTGTGGCAGAACCGCCTAATCTAATGCCTCCTAGGAGTGGTCGCCTTACATTAGACACTAAGCACCCAAGGGAGGACACCAAATCACGCGGTTCCATCGGGCACACCCCGAGGGAGAACCTGAAAATCAACATTTTTACCTCAGGATCACAAATGAGAGAATAAAGCTTACATCATTATTAACCATTTCTTACATCACTTTTAATACAACATCAGAGTATAATATCTATTGTTATAATAGCGGAATATAATCATGTTATCAGAGTTATGAACAATTTAATTTAACAGCAGAAATATAAACATGTGATCAGAATTACAGCGGAAATAAATAGCTATTCATGACACGATGAAGCATGGATATATAAACTACGACAACAGATTATAAAACCTTCATTTATAAAAACATTTAGTGAGAGTTATAAATAAAAACTACGATCGCAGCGAAAAGGAAATCCTCTCTGAGCCCACCAGGAGGAATCCACACACAAAGGTCAGCTCTAGCCTCTACCTGTCACCTGCAACAGGGGAAAATAAAACCCTGAATGCTCAATTGTACTCAGCAAGACTTACTTGATAGGTGGAAAGAAAATACTCCAAGGATATGAAAGGCTATCTGGCTTGTGAGTTTATTGTATCTGCAGGAAGCATTACTAAGCGTGCGTCCTTATATTCGATTTTTATTAACAGCCGCATTAGTTCATTAACTATTCGATTTTTATTAACAGCCGCATTAGTTCATTAACTAACCATTCTATGTACGCACCTGTGCTACTTTCAAGCAGGTGGTAAGCAATCAGATTTTCTTTTTCCATATTTCATCTTTCAGTTCTTACTACGGTGCTAGAGTTAAGACAAGTCATACCGACTCGGCGATGATTCACGAACCAATATCCCCAGCTGGGTACCCCAAAAACACATGCCCCGCTTATACCCCGGGCACAAGCAGGACCAACCCATCACCCTCATGTCCTGGGTGTCCAGGTCCCCATCCAAACTGGGACTCCAAGCCCCCGCCCCTGAGTCCTGGACACAGTGCGGTGCCAGGACCTCCTAACCCAAAAACCACCCTGACAGTCAGTCCGAAAAGAGTTGGATTCACGACAAGAGAGCAACAAGTCTTCCAAGCGCCCATACACAAGTATGTGCTCAGGATAATAAATCTGTGGCTTGCCTAGCGTCTTATGCAACGGCCGGTCCTTAACCGACACAAACAAGGAATGGAGTGTAACCAAGCTATGCCTTGCATCCGTGGCGACACAACCTCTTACACCCACCAATACCCAAACCATATACCTACCAGGTCACCATTTTCCTTTCCACCATTTATATATTCCAAGTGATCATAATACAGTAATATATTTCCTATCTCTCGCGAGTGACAGGCAATCACTCGACTTCTACCGGAGTCCTGTAGTATAGCAATCTCCACGATCCTGTCAAACTAGTAAGACTCATAGGATAAAGATATATATGCAAGTGGGTTTCATTCAACTCCTTAAAACTTAATGCACAAATATAATTTAAAGTGTAGAAAAGTAGGGGTTATGCACCGGGGCTTGCCTGGGTAAGATATATATTTAAAAGTTAGTATCTGCATCTTCAGATCATCCACCATCAACTGAATAGAAAGCCCATTGCATCATCTCCTGGAGAGAATACCATTACACCATCCTCGGATTCCTAATCCTCCAATTGATCTGTTGATCCATCATCGTACCTATATGATATGCATTGATGCAAATGCATAGATGTAAATAATCGACGACAGCCGAAATGCTTAGAAATCCGATTATGTCTCACAAGCTAACGAGATAGTTCTAACGCGCTAGTCTATGTATCCATGTTGTCGAATAAGGCGTTACTTCCCAACCAAAGTTTTAGTTATACAAACCCAAGTTGTTTCTTTATTACGTTCTATCAATTTAATCTTTATTCGAAATAGGACATCATTATCTATCTAGCAGACTAATTATTATGGGGCTACAAAAATTACAGTGAGCAGATAATAATATTAATAATTTACTATAAAATTTTCAGAGCCAACACTATCACCGATTTATCATAGAAATTCCTACAAGTTTACGTTTTAGCAATATTAAACATTTTAAAATAATTAGAGGAACCCTAGAAACATTTTAAAACTAGATGCACCAAATATGCTAATAGATAGATCATGATTTTAGGATACTAACAAAATTAGTTTCACCATTTTTTGACACCTAAACAATTTTATTTTAAATTTACAATTTTACCTTGCAAGCTAAATTAGAAAGTGCTCTACAATTCAAAAAGGCAGCGGCAATGAGCTCGGCCCAACGGCCCAGCACGGAACGCGCGGCCTGCGGCCCTGCAACGGAAATGGCCGGCCCAGGACGCGATGGCAGTTCCGGTAGCGTGGCTTGGCCCACGGCGCGCGTGGCCCACTGGCCTGGCGCGGCCCACCACGCGGTAAAGGACGTGGCGAACCAGGCCGGCCCAGCAAGCCGGCCGACGCGCGGGAGCAGGCCGGCCCAAGAGGGATCTACAGCGGCCGTGGCAAATTTTATAAAGAGTCCTCGTTTTATCCCATAATTGCAAAACCATCAAGACCACTATTCCTGTGAGTCATACTATTCGCATTTTACTCCCTAAACGAGTCAGATTTATGTTTTTGCAATTTCCTGGGCATCCAGAGATAGAGCAGCGCATCATGTCTTGGTCGGCCGGCACTAGATCCGGTCGGGAGCGCTCGCCAGCGGAGCGGGGCGGGCGACGAGGCGCACGGATGGAGAGCGACCGGGGAGGGCCAGGGCACCCGACGGTGGCAGGGCATGACTGCCCGCGTCGGCGCTGTTCACCGGTGGTGGCGCACGCGCTCCGGCATGGTTGCGGCAACACCGGGTGAACGGAGGGGAAGGGAATGAAGCAAAAGCTAGTTAGGATCGATCGTGATGATAGATTGGGTCGGAGAAGGTTGAGACAGTGCCGGCCATGGTTATCGGCCATGACGGCCCGGTTCACTGCCGTGGCGGCGGCGTTCCAGCGAACTGGCTATGAACTCGAAAGAACGGAGGGTAGCGAAGGTACCAGGGCATCACCTACATCCGGCTGCAACTGTGGGTTGGTGCATTGAAGCCACGGAGGGGTTGGAAATGTGCCGCGGATAAACATGTAAATGGCGGCGGAGACGACGTTCCCAACGATCCAACGCATCTTCGGCGAACCATGTGAACACGAAGAGGATGAGGGCACAGGCGCGGGAGCCTCCCGGCTAGAGCCTGCGACCGCAGCAGAAGCAGCGGCTGGCGACCATGAGCACAACCTGCGCAGCGACGAGGAGGAGTAGTGCGCCGACGCCGTAGCCTGTGGCGATGTCGAAGTCATAGACGCGGTGGTCGTACTCCTTGGCGGCATCCGAGTGACGGTGGTCCAGCTCCGGCGCTGCACGGCGGCCACGCCCAGGCCAAAGGCGATGACGTCCAGGAGGATCACCACCGCCTGCACGATAACGGACGCCATCGCGAGCGAGCTAGCCCGGCTTGCTCCTGTCGGTCGGTCTCTACTAGCTCGTGGCTGAGCTGCTGGTCTGGGCTAGGTACTGCTGGGGTGAGCTTGGCGAGGCGGAGCCGCATGCGGACTCGAGCGCGCCTGCGCGAGCGGTGGCTGGGCAGCAGCGCAGCATGCGCAATGGAAGACGCCGTGGTGCTACGGCCAAGAAAATGGCAGAGGCAAGGGGACAGAGCAAGCAGCGACACGGCAAGTCATATAGGTCCCTCCGAGAAAGCAAGCGCACGTGGTCTACTGCACGTCCAGTACAGCAGCAGCGACAAGACAGAGGCGGACAGCAAAGGCAGACAGCGGCAGCAGAGGCAAGGACGAGACGACTCAGCTTGGCGGAACGCTGACGCAGACCACGGCGCTGCGACAACGACAAGAGCGCGATGGGACACTGAATGCAGACCGTAGAGACAGGCAAGGACAAGCAGTGACAGACAACCGCTCAGCCTTGGCATGCACAAGAAGGAGCGCAGGGAGAGGGAGCAGTGAGGCATGGACACGACAGAGCCACGTGCTC
Source organism: Miscanthus floridulus (assembly GCF_019320115.1). Lineage (NCBI taxonomy): Eukaryota > Viridiplantae > Streptophyta > Magnoliopsida > Poales > Poaceae > Miscanthus > Miscanthus floridulus. The sequence continues at coordinate 26,386 of NW_027097123.1, read as the reverse complement.
CCATCAAAATTTCGGACACGACGTAAACGAGGGAGAGAAGACAGGGGCGCAGGCAAACGGATGTGCCAGGGTGCAGAGCCACGATGGAAGACGAGACGGTGCATAATTGCATAGCAAGGCGAGTATGCCGAAGCCGCGTCAGGAAAAGTAAATGAAGACTGCTAAGCTGCTGCGCTAACTCACATCTGTAACGTGTTTCACACCAACCACACAAATTTATGAAGCGGCCCGAAGGGCAGCTGTCGTGGTATGTTACCAACTTATCATAGGGACTCAAACAAGTCTATACTTAAACATTTCACTAGACCAAGGCTATATATATATCATTCTATTTATAAAAGTTGCTTTTCCCGCTTAATCTAATAGAACAAACCGTTCAACATCTATTGGCTAGAATTGTTGCCCGACATTCCTAAATATCTTTACGCACTGAGTAATTTAATTGGACGTTTATTTGAGTCCACAAAACTGAGTCACATAGGATTCGCTTAACGTTTCAAGTATGTTTTAAATAAAAAATCCAAGAAACCCATTTTCAGAAATTTTACTTAGGCCTAAATCGCGGTGCTAAACAGGCTCGTAACACTGGGGGTGTTACACAATCTTATCATCACCCACCTTGCGCTCATCATCCCACCATGTCATGAGTGCGACTTCTTTAGGGTTTAGGAAGATACGTCTCAAGCGGTCGGTCACTGGTAGGTACCACATTACCAAGGTAGGAATTCTTCTCTGCTTTGCATCATTACCTAATGGAGTGTCCTCTGGGGGCTAAGTTTATTGTACCACCTTTTTCGTACCCTTCTTATTCCTCTTTTTCCCCGTGGAGGCTTCGTCCCCACCCTAAAGGTTATTGTTCTTATACCTGCTGGCTCCACATCGGGGACATTTATCCAGTGACTTGAACGTTTCACCACGAAAAAGAATACAATGGTTGGGGCATGCATGGATTTTTTCAACCCCCATTGTCAATGGACTTATGACCTTCTTTGCTTGGTATGTGGCAGCACCCATGACAGGAGACGTAATAGATCATTGAAACTACAGTCTGACCAGCCATACTTAGCCTTCAGAATGAGTAGCTCAAGCACAAAACGTAGCAATGTCCGATGTGTTGGACAGCTCTTTTCAACACCATACACAGCCTCCTTCGATGCTTTTTTCACCCTTTCAAAATTTTCTAGACCTTTCAGGCTCTTTAGTAAAATTTCTGGTCCAAGGACTCGAATCATGTCCTCTAAATCATCTTCATCCCCGACATGTGCTCCGCCATCGTTATTGGCACCACCTTCGTCGTTACCATCCCCAGCACCAGCATCACCACCTTCAGTCTCATGGTGAAGTCTCCTCCTAAACAGTGTTTCTATCTGCCTTAATTGGCTTGCGTGTGAACGAGATCCACTGCGATGGATCAGCATGAGAAAAGCGTATAAACGCACTTACTAGTTTGTCATGGCCCAGCATGCCACTGCACTCAGATCTAAACTGAAGGCAATAATAGAGGACAAGGGCAGAGGTCCGCGCAGGCCAGCAAGTAAAAGTCGTCGGCTCCCACTCACGGCGGAGCAGCATATGTTGTGCTCATCTACGCGCAGCCACCAGCAAGCATGCCTCGCTCCATCTAGAGCCTTGCCACCACCACAGTTAATATAGAGTATAACTTTTATATTTATATCTACCTAAGCCAAAATAAACAAAATATCTCTCAAATTAGCATGTATTACTAGCATATGTTATTACAAAATAAATGAATATCTACAATGTATGACAGGCATATTTCTAAATTACACAATTCTACAATCGTGAAAGTAAATAATCGTAATGTTATTTTCACCATGTATACCAAGTAAATATGTATATATTAACATAAATATTTGTTTTAATAGCTTATGATGCATGGAAAGTGTTTACTTAACAAAGAATGTAGCAATAACATAACAATGAAAATTCACTTTAAATTAATTATATTAAAACTCTATAATAGTTGTTATTTTAAATATTGGTAGTTTATTTTAAAGACTATGATATAACAAGTTCAACATGTTCAGTACCCAGGTGTAAGCTGAGTTACAACTTAACATCTGAAAAAGATACTAATAGGACCTAAACTACTTTTAGTAGTAAAAAATTCGAGAAATTGTCACAAGCATCCGAAATATTTGACCATCATTTCAGTATAACCGAATCACCATTGACATGTAGAACTTGTAGGAGCTACAATTTTCAGGTTCATGTACACAGCAAAGAATTTGCATCGCTAGAGATAACTCAGAATTGCTGCTAGGGATAATCATCCGTGTTTTCAGGAAGCAGAGACCACAGTATCTAAATAAGGCATCGTTTGGCAGGGCTTCTCCACCGGCTTCAGGAGCCGTTTGGAGCCGTTTTCTACTAAACGGGGTAAAGTAAAATAGCTTCACTTGTGAAGCCCCTAAAAACATGCTCTCACAGTGATTTAGGGTGGGATGGAGCCAAAAAAAGTGGCTTCTCCTGGCTCCTCCTCCAGGCCCCTAAAAACATGCTCTCACAGGGAAGCCATTTTGCTAAACGGTTTACCAAAACTGCTTCAGCTCTACCGGTGAAACTGTTCGTGGAGCTGAAGCCAAAAAAAAATGGCTTCACTAGTGAAGTGAAGCCCTGCCAAACGGGGCCTAAATGTGCAAAGAAACAGAGTTTGCTGCTAGAGCAGAACAAAATTTGTTACACTATGGTGAATAAAATTGCGCAGTACGGTTGTCCAAGTACCAGGTACTACGGTAGTGAATAACCAGGATAACCAGATTCACGACAAATCCAAAAGAATAGTGTATACATGAAACAACAATAAGCTATGCTAGTATCATAATTCATATATAAATATGTAATATGATCCAGGGTTTACTCTACCGGTATTCTAAAAATCTTGCTGGTCACCGGTAAACAGGAATATCGGATATATCGGAAATTTATCGGCGATACAAAAATTATTTCAGACAAAATTTATAAAAAATGGCTCATTTTGTTTAGGAAAACACATACATAATTTCTAAACCATTTTAGATTGAAATCCAAAATAAAACTATACAGTAAAGTACCAATCCAATGATATATGAGTACGAACGGTCTCTTTCACCACATGCAGTCTCAAATATATTATACAAATTACGCAGTCCTAAATAAATATTAAACAAAGACAGAGACTAAAATGTTATCCAAAGATGATGAAAGCCCAAATATTAAAGTCCATCCATACATAAAATAAGTCCAGTTCCAAATATTATATAGACTTCATCCATAGCATAGACATTGGATAGAATCTGTCCACAGGCGATGATTAAAAGCAAAAGAATATGTTCTCCAATAGACATGAGCCATGCGATTCTCTCTGTCACAATGAGGACGGCGAGTAAGTCGTACTACTTTAATTTCCTGTTGGGTAAGCAATTGGCAGTCACCATCACCCTTTTTCTTGATGGAAGAGAAAGGTCGAAACTTTTATCTTCAGTGGACTCAGCTTGTTCGTAGGAAACCCTGGATCATATTAAAATCTGTGTGTGAAGACTTTCTTCCACAGAGAGCCCTTATACTTGTGGATACTATCTAGAAGAGTGGAGAGGCGTGGAGAGGCCAAATAATATGAGCTTTGGTCGTGGAGAGGCGACCAGACACTGGTTTTCTATGCACGAGCAGTGTTGGATGGTGAGAGCAGTGGTGGTAGGTGGGAGCAACAGCGGAGATCTTCAATTAATGCTTTCATAAGTATCACTGCCGGGTAAGAAGAAACACTGGCAATGATAGGCTCAATATCGCTGTCTGTTTGAGCCATGAACTAGCAGTGATATGTCACTTCGGTTTGAGCCACCCGTCGGCACTGGTAAGCAAGTTTCATTATCACCGTTGGCACTGATATATCACTGCCGGTTCGTGGCAACCCCAGTCATTTTCGGAATTTTATGTTAGGAATCGGTAGTGAAGGTTTGTTGTGTAGTAGTGCTACTGAGGCATTGGAAAAAGCTATTTCCATTGACCTGTCATTCTTGTGGTCACGCCGTTTCACATGGGCACACTGCTGGAAACGGGGGCCAATGTATGTACTCATTGTAAGATTCCCTCCACATTCACAAGATCAGAGAGCTCCACGTAATTTTTGTCAAGAGTTTTCAAAAAGCACAATTTCGTAGTACAAGCTAGGCAACGTGACTGTCTGGCATTTTAATTGGTGGCAAGGGCAGCTTGAACCATGCATATTCGTTAGGTGTGTCCTGGGACAAAGTGAGGAAATAAAGGTGCAGGCAGGTCCGGCTTTCATCCGTGATGGCATAATTAAAGGCAAAAGAATATGTTCTCCAATAGACATGAGGCAAGCATGCGATTCTCTATCACAATGCGGACGGACGGCGAGCAAGTCTTTGCTAGTTGTGGTACTACTTTAATTTCCTGTTGGGTAAGCAATTGGCAGTCACCATCATCCTTTTGTCCTTTTCCTTGGTGGAAGAGAAAGGTCGAAACTTATCTTCAGTGGACTCAGCTTGTTCGGAAAGCCGAGCGACAACGGCCCCTTTAATTGAGCTTTTGAAACTTCTTTTGCTTTTGCAAAAGCTAAAAGCCAACCAAAAGGCCTAAAAGCCACAACTGCTTTTGCTCAAAAGCAGCTTTCACTACAGTACAAATCCAAAAGCACATTCACCCGTGCTTTCACACCTGCTTTCAGCTGCTTTTGGGGTAAAAAATTACCCACCTGCCACAGATTATGTACATACCATTTCGATCTTATGTTTCTCGCGAGCGTTTTTACCTCCCGAGCGTCTTCGTCCTCTCATCCGACCCGGCTCCCCTGCGCGGCCTCCTCCCCTGCGCGAGTTCCCTCCCCAGCGAGCCCCCTCCCCTGCGTGGCAGTGGCCAGCGAGCCCCCCTCCCATGCACGGCGGCATCAAGTGAGCCCCCTCCCTGCTCCGTCGAGCACCTTTGAGCAGCAGCGCGGCCCCTTCCTCCTCAGCTCCGGTCCGGCCGCCATCAAACACCTCCGAGCAGCAGCGAGGTAACCAAGTATGCAGGAAGGCCCTACCACCAAGCAGCGCGGCGAGGCGGGGCGGCCCTGCCACCGAGCAGCGTGTCGAGGCGAGGCGGCGAGCCGAGCAGCGCCGTCGAGCACCTCCGAGCAGCGGGCCAAGGCCGGCCGTGGGCTCGAGCTCGATTTCCCAATCTGCACAGTCCCGATCTACTCGATTTCCCTGACTCCAGTGCTCGATTTTTCGATCTCCTCGATTTCCCTGGCCCCGGCGAGCAGTTCTGCCCAGCCCGGGTGGGCGCAGCGTGGCCAGTCCCAGCCGGCGGGCGCGGCGCGGCCTGCCCTGGCCGGTGGGCGCGATCTGCTCCGGCGAGCACCGGTGAGAGGAGGAAGAAGATCCATTCTGTGTATGACATATAGGGCCAGCTCGTAAGTGAGACAAGCTTTTACAAAAGCCGAACCTGTTTAACCAAAAGAGCTTTCAACTACGCCACAGTAACTTTCGCAAAAGTCACAGCCTACAACAGCTTTTGCAAAAGCCACAGGTCTACCAAACAGGGCCTAAGGCATTCCCCAATGCTGCTTTTTTACTTGTAGCCTCAAGGGCCATGTGGGATCGGATAAAAAAAGTAGGTGCTCTACACTTGTCATAGTGGCTTGCATTTGAAGAAAACTTATTGCTCTATTAGGTGATAATATTGAAGCAACAGCTGGACAAAGCAGTGTTCGTCGGTTAGCCCACCAAAATAGAAGAGCTGAGCATAAGAATTCTGAAGCCATAGATCTGGCCGCGGCCACTACATGCTGGCGCGGGACGCAGGCACGGTCCGGTCGGGCATGAGCCATGCGCGGGTGCGACCCAGGCTAGAGCAATCTGTTTACGGATGAGAATTGGGTGACATGATTAAGCTAATGACGCTTATTTGGTATAAAAAATAGTATTTTAATATATTTGGTTAAACTTGAAATTGTTTCACGTATCAAAATATGAGACCTGCACTTCTTTCAGCGGGAGAAAGTGCATACTAAAAAAGTTACTGACAGCGCGCAGTGGCTGCTCATTCAAGTACTTAAATGCTGCGGAACACAAGTTGCAGTGCAGGGCTTAATATTGTTGGCATAGTGCTGACGATGATAGAAACTTGGATGTGTGAATGTGTGATGAGCATTCACGGGACTGAATTTATTCAGTCTGATGGTGAAGTCTCCTCCTACACAGTGTTTCTATGAGAAAAGCGTATAAACGCACATACTAGTTTGTCATGGCCCAGCATGCCACTGCACTCAGATCTAAACTGAAGGCAATAATAGAGGACAGGGGCCGAGGTCCGCGCAGGCCAGCAAGTCAAGTCGTCGGCCCCCACTCACGGCGGAGCAGCATATGTTGTGCTCATCACTCATCAGTGCCATCTCTAAAGACACCTGCAGTCTCAGCCTCTCAGATGCCAATGAGTTTTAACTCGGTAGTGTGAGCAAAGGTTGGTCTAGAGAGTGGATCGGCGAACGTGTGAGCTCTCTACGCCCAGCCACCAGCAAGCATGCCTCGCTCCATCTAGAGCCTTGCCACCACCACTACGAAATCGCTACGCAATGGTCTGAACCAACCAAGAGATCAAGAAGCATGAGTGTGGTGACGGGGGCGCTGGGAAGCCTCGGCCCCAAGCTTCTTCAGCTGCTCCATGGTGAGTACAAGCTCCACAAGGGTGTGAGGAAGCAAGTGGAGTCGCTCTCCCGAGAGCTGGACAGCATCTACCCTTTCCTCCACAAGGTCTCAGATGTGCCATGGGACCGGCTAGATGATCAGGTCAAGGTGTGGGCACGCGAGGTCAGGGAGGCATCCTACGACATGGAGGATGTCCTCGACACCTTCCTCGTTCGCGTCGACGGCGGAAAGAACAACTCCGACTCCAGCAGCCTCAAACTTGCCATGACGAAGCTGGGTGAGCTGTTCAGCAAGGCCAAGGCTCGCCGTGATATTGCAGCAAAGATCAAGGACATAACAAAGCGTCTCGAGGAGGTAGCCAACAATCGTCAGAAGTACAAACTTGATGAGATTATGTGCAAGCCACTCGCAGCAACGTCAACTATCGCAGCAACGTCAACTATTGATCCCCGCCTTAAAGCTATGTACAAAGAAGTGACGCAACTTATTGGCGTCGACAAGTCAAGCGATGAGCTCATGTCTATGCTGAATACATCCCAACAGGATCATGATGCCTCTGATAAGAAGATGAAGATGGTTTCAGTTGTGGGAGTTGGAGGATTGGGTAAAACCACTCTTGCTAGAGCGGTGTATGACAAGCTTAAGTCGCAGTACGACTGCGGGGCTTTCGTTTCAATCGGTCGGGATCATGACTTGGTAAAAGTTTTCAAGGATATTCTCTTTCATCTTGACAGTGAAAACCATAAGGACATTCACAACACTGAGAGAGGCGTCGAGCTCCTCATTCACCAACTCCGAGAATTCCTGAAGAAAAAGAGGTAACACAGACATCCAATTGTAAATTGTATTTAGCCTGTGCTTTTAAGATATTGCTCCTCAGTTAGTCGATGCTACACTATGTCATATGTTATCCTAAAAATGCTATCTCCACATCATTTATGCGAGACTACTTGAGATTGATTTTCTCCACTCCATGCCCTGAGTGCTCTTTTTTTAAGTATGCAGCTTTTAGACCACTACACTAGCTATAAAAAAGGACAATGCATTTAGCACTTCTAAGCATCATAGTTTAATTAAGTAAATTCATAAACATTTTTACGAGCTTAGATTTTGAAAATGTGTTCCTTCTGAAACTATAAATTATAGGAAAAACAACGTTTTAGGGTTGCCTATGTTTGCAACATGGCCATAGATGAGTAAGTTCTGTGTAATAAAGTGTCCTTAAATATGAAGTTTTCTTCAAATAGGCCACTTGGTGTGTAGTTTCCATAAATATCACTACTAGGATCCCGAATTACCTTGAGTGCTAAAAAAACGCAAAGGAAAATACTAGAACCGCAAAGGAAATTATCCGTGACCATTAACCATCACAACTTCCGTCATGTGTTTTATTTTTACTAACGCGACCTTGTGTTTTATGTGTCATGCTGACTTCCTTTAATCATAGCAAATTTTTTGCTTCTGCAGAAGCTCCAAACTTTATTAACCAATGGTTCTTCCACTTTGGTGTGGATAGGTATTTTATTGTTATTGACGATGTATGGAAGGTACACACCTGGGAAGCAATCGAACTAGCACTTGTTGAGAATAATCATGGAAGTAAAGTAATCACAACTACTCGAAATGTTGATGTTGCCAAAGCATCTGGTGAGGTTTACAAGCAGAAACAACTTTCCTATGATGACTCCATGAAATTATTTTATACAAGGTTATCTAGAGCAGACCAGAAGTTCCCTGATAACCATCCAGATGACATTTCTGAGAAAATTCTAAAGAAATGTGCTGGTATACCATTAGCAATCATCACAATGGCTAGTTTGTTGGCTGGTAAACCAGAATGCGAATGGTCAATGGTCTACAACTCTATTGGTTTTTATACTACAGATAACAGGGAAGCTGAAGATACTATGACAATACTTTCATTTAGCTACTATGATCTGCCTCCACATTTGAGGACATGCTTACTATATCTAAGTACATATCCAGAAGATTATAGGATCCAAAAGGATTCTTTGATATGGAAGTGGATAGCTGAAGGATTTATTGATGGGAAACAGGGAACAAGATTATTTGAGCTTGGAGAAAGATACTTCAATGATCTCATTAATAGAAGCTTGATCCAGCCAGTGGAGAATGGGTGGAATGGCAGAGTAGAAAGCTGTCGTGTTCATGATATGGTTCTTGATCTGATGCGTAAGCTTTCATCTGATGAAAACTTTATTGCTATATTAGGTGATAATGTTGAAGGAACACCTGCACCAAGCAGTGTCCGTCGGTTAGCCAACCAAAACAGAATAGCCAAGCACATTAATTCTGACACAATGGTTACTGGGATGCCAAAAGTGAGGTCATATACCGCATTCAAGTGTTTTATTGATAGCCGGGACCAGTTTTTGAGATTTAAACTTTTGCGCGTGCTGGACATAGTACACTGCAGCTTTGAGAAAGGTTGCCACCTTGAGCATCTTGGTGATTTACTTCACTTGAGGTACCTTAGGATAAGATTCAACGGTAGTTCCCCTGAGCTCCCCATACAACTAGGGAATCTAAAGTTACTGCAAACACTCGATGTGGAGGGAACATTGCCAGCAAGTGTTGTGCACCTAACAGGGCTGGTCCGGCTATGTGCTGACAAAAAGGTACCGGATGGGATTGGGAATCTGGTTTCCCTGGAGGAGCTAAGAATAATAAAAGGTTGCAGTGACAAGGCCTTGAAATTTTTGAAAGAGCTTGACAGCCTGCGAGAACTGAGGGTGCTTGAATTTGCCACTTATGATGGGGCGGACGAGAGCATGCAGAGAGATTTTGTGGAGTCTCTAAGCAATATGCAAAAGCTCCAGCATATAGATGTGTACGATTCACCTTGGCTTGCGGATACAGCCATGTGGGAAGCAGCAGGCTTTGTGCTCCCACGACCTCTCCATTATTTGGGATGGCATGCAATTAGATTTTCCAAATTGCCGTCATGCATTAATCCATCAGCTCTTCCCATCCTGGCCCACTTGCAGCTGTTTGTGATTACTATGGATGAGCAGGATCTGAAACTCCTTGCTAGGTTACCAGCGCTCTGTTATCTCGACCTGACAACAGAGTCCACGCTAACAGCAAGCAATATTAACGCCGGTGATCGCAGCTTCTTCCAGAAGTTGACGCACTTCGTTACCAATGCAATGGTGCAGTTTGAGCAGGCCAACGAGGGGGACACTAGCGTTTCATTGCATATGTGGAATGGAGAGGATGCTATGCCCTTTGCCTCTAGAAAAGGCAACAAATCCAGAAAAGTTGTACCATCTGGCGTGATGCCAAATCTTCAAGTGCTTTATTTTAATGTTCGTTTATGGGCCCTAAAAGATAACTACAGTGACTACTATGGGAATATTGGCTTGGAGTACCTGCCTTCCCTTCGGGAACTCAAAGGGCGGATCGACCATGAAGACGTGCCTGTTGCGGAGAGCGATGCTGCGTTGGCTGCACTGAGAGACGCATGCAACGTCCATCCCAACCATCCCACGTTACAGTTCTGTCTCCATTTATTACGATAATAATCAGGTGCGACAAGAATTTTGTAATTCCGAACAAATTAATATCTCCTTATTTGTTTCTATCTTGTTACAGTTCTGTCTCCATTTTGGCATATATTATATATATACAGCACTTGCTTGTCTCTACTTAATTAATTATTAGCTTTATCCGAATTTTCAGGGGGGAGACAATAATAATGCGTAAGTACTCTCTCCAACCTGTTGCAGCTCGTGCGTGTCATACATTAGACTGCACAGATTTTGGAAATGTGTTAGCCCACTTTCCGTCAAACAAATAACTTTGTGATTCCTGAGAGAGACATATCTGGTACAGCACCGTCGCATTTCCATTATGCGAACATCTATGCTGATGTATGAAACTACCAAACCTGTTTTAGCACATACTGATTTTCCATCATTGAATCCATTACATAACGGACGTAGATTTTTTCAGTCACTGGCTGCACCGACTCTGTTTCTGGCCACCAGTCGATACTCTGTTTTCTAGTCGATACTCTGCCTCGATGGTTGGTTCCTTCGTTTGATTTGTACATAAGTCACTTGTTTATAATCTGTCACGTGATAGTCTATGACACATCTATCCTTCTATGATTCTTCACTAGGAAGTAAGCACTTTGGTCATCGGATAATTAATGGTTGTAAGCACAGTATGTGCACAAAGATTAAGTAGAATTATTGATGTTTCTGATCCAAGTTTCTGCATGAACCGTGGTGCAGCTCAAATGGAGTTGGCGGCCACTGGATTCACGAGCCACCATGCCTAGATCTCGGCCTCCGTGGAGCCGTCGTGGTTGGGGGATGGGGAGGGATGGTGGCGGCGGAGGAGGAAGAGGGGAGGTGCGGCGGTGGCTAGGTGTAGGGGAGGAAGAAACGGCGGAGGTGGCGACGGCGGGGATGAGAGAGAGAGGGGAAAGGATCAGAGGGGAACGGGACCGAGGGATTGGGGACTAGGAGATATTTGTTGTACGTGTGATTTGCAGGGGCGGCTGATGATTGAGCCGCCCCTACAAATCGTAACACCGGGGGCAGCTGGTGAGTGAGCCGCCCCTATAAATCGACCCTATTTATAGAGGCGGCTCGTATTATTAGCCGCCCCTACTGTGCCATTTGTAGGGGCTGCTGGTCTAGTGGCTTCTGAGCACGCCACTGTAGGGGCGACTCCATCACCAGCCGCCCCTACAAAAAATTTATCCCGTTGCTACAAACCGTTTTTCACGTAGTGAGAATTGGGTGACATGGTTAAGCTAATGACGCTTATTTGGTATAAAAAATAGTATTTTAATATATTTGGTTAAACTTGAAATTGTTTCACGTATCAAAATATGAGACCTGCACTTCTTTCAGCTGGAGAAAGTGCTTACTAAAAAAGTTACTGACAGCGCGCAGTGGCTGCTCATTCAAGTACATAAATGCTGCGGAACACAAGTTGCAGTGCAGGGCTTAATATTGTTGGCATAGTGCTGACGATGATAGAAACTTGGATGTCTGAATGTGTGATGAGCATTCACGGGACTGAATTTATTCAGTATGATGGTGAAGTCTCCTCCTAAACAGTGTTTCTATCTGACTTAATTGGCTTGCGTGTGAACGAGATCCACTGCGATGGATCAGCATGAGAAAAGCATATAAACGCACATACTAGTTTGTTATGGCCCAGCATGCCACTGCACTCAGATCAAACCCAAGACATCAACCGGGCAGAGGTCCGTGCAGGCCAGCAAGTCAAGTCGCGGCCACCACTCACGGCGGAGCAGCATATGTTGTGCTCATCACTCATCAGTGCCATCTCACCTGCAATCTCAGCCTCTCAGAAGCCAATGACTTTTAACTCAAGGATATTCTCTTTCATCTTGACAGTGAAAACCATAAGGACATTCACAACACTGAGAGAGGCGTCGAGCTCCTCATGCACCAACTCCGATAACTCCTGAAGAAAAAGAGGTAACACAGACATCTAATTGTAAATTGTAATTAGCCTGTGCTTTTAAGATATTGCTCCTCAGTTAGTCGATGCTACACTATGTCATATGTTATCCTAAAAATGCTATCTCCACATCATTTATGCGAGACTACTTGAGATTGATTTTCTCCACTCCATGCCCTGAGTGCTCTTTTTTTAAGTATGCAGCTTTTAGACTACTTCACTAGCTATAAAAAAGGACAATGCATTTAGCACTTCTAAGCATCATAGTTTAATTAAGTAAATTCATAAACATTTTTACGAGCTTAGATTTTGAAAATGTGTTCCTTCTGAAACTATAAATTATAGGAAAACAACATTTTAGGGTTGCCTAAGTTTGCAACATGGCCATAGATGAGTAAGTTCTGTGTAATAAAGTGTCCTAAAATATGAAGTTTTCTCCAAATAGGCCACTTGGTGTGTAGTTTCTATAAATATCACTACTAGAATCCCGAATTACCTTCGGTGCTAAATAAACGCAAAGGAAAATACTAGAACTGCAAAGGAAATTTTACTTGACCATTAACCATCGCAACTTCCGTCATGTGTTTTATTTCTAATAACGCGACCTTGTGTTTTATGTGTCATGCTGACTTCCTTTAATCTTAGCAAATCTCTTGCTTCTGCAGAAACTCCAAACTTTTTTTACCAATGGTTCTTCCACTTTGGTGTGGATAGGTATTTTATTGTTATTGATGATGTATGGGAGGTACGCACCTGGGAAGCAATCGAACTAGCACTTGTCGAGAATAATCATGGAAGTAAAGTACTCACAACTACTCGAAATGTTGATGTTGCCAAAGCATCTGGTGAGGTTTACATGCTGATACAACTTTCCTATGATGACTCCATGAAATTATTTTATACAAGGTTATCTAGAGCAGACCGAAAGTTCCTTGATAACCATCCAGATGACATTTCTAAGAAAATTCTAAAGAATTGTGCTGGTATACCATTAGCAATCATCACAATGGCTAGTTTGTTGGCTGGTAAACCAGAGTGTGAATGATCATTGTCTACAACTCTATTGGTTCGGACACCGGAGGTAATAGGGAAGCTGAAGATACTATGACAATAGTCTCATTTAGCTACTATGATCTCCCTGTAGAGTTGAGGACATGCTTACTATATATAGTACATATCCAGAAGACTACGAGATCGAAAAGGATTCTTTGATATGGAAATGGATAGCCGAAGGATTTATCAATCCAGATCGAGGAGAAACATTATTTAAGCTTGGAGAAAGATACTTCAATGATCTCATTAATAGAAGCTTGCTGATCCAGGTAGTGGAGGCATGGGATGGCGGAGTATCAGGCTGTCGTATTCATGATATGGTTCTTAATATGATTCGTAAACTTGCATTTGAAGAAAACTTTATTGCTCTATTAGGTGATAATATTGAAGCAACAGCTGGACGAAGCAGCAACGTTCCCAGGCATGGGCGCGGCCACCCGGCCGCTGCAGGAGCACGCGGGCTTAGGGTGTGTTTGGATCTGGTGGCTAAAATTTAGGAAGTGTCACGTGAGGGTGTCACAGGTGGTGTTCGGATGCTAATAAAAAAATAAATTATAGAATCCGTCAGTACTCCATGAGATGAATTTATTAAGCCTAATTAATCCGCCATTAGCATATGTTTATTGTAGCACCATATTGTCAAATCATAGACTAATTAGGCTTAAAAGATTCGTCTCGCAAATTAGTCGCAAACTATGTAATTAGTTTTGTAATTAGTCTATATTTAATACTTCGTACATGTGGCCAAATATCCGATAGGACAGCGACTAAAGTTTAGGAGGAGGAGCCAAACACCCCCTTGGTCGGCCGCCAACGTCCCTCGAGCCATAGATCCGGCCGCGGCCACTACATGCTGGCACGGGACGCGGGCACGGTCCCGTCGGCCATGAGCCAGGCGCGGTGCGACCCAGGCTAGAGCAATCTGTTTACGGATGAGAATTGGGTGACATGGTTAAGCTAATGACACTTATTTGGTATAAAAAATAGTATTTTAATATATTTGGTTAAACTTGAAATTGTTTCACGTATCAAAATATGAGACCTGCACTTCTTTCAGCTGGAGAAAGTACATACTAAAAAAGTTACTGACAGCGTGCAGTGGCTGCTCATTCAATTATATAAATGCTGCGAACACAAGTTGCAGTGCAGGGCTTAATATTGTTGGCATAGTGCTGACGATGATAGAAACTTCGATGTGTGAATGTGTGATGAGCATTCACGGGACTGAATTTATTCAGTCTGATGGTGAAGTCTCCTCCTAAACAGTGTATCTATCTGACTTTAATTGGCTTGCGTGTGAACGAGATCCACTGCGATGGATCAGCATGAGAAAAGCGTATAAACGCATATACTAGTTTGTCATGGCCCAGCATGCCACTGCACTCAGATCTAAACATAAGGCAATAATAGAGGACAGGGGCAGAGGTCGGCGCAGGCCAGCAAGTCAAGTCGTCGGCCCCCAGTGACGGCGGAGCAGCATATGTTGTGCTCATCACTCATCAGTGCCATCTCTAAAGACACCTGCAGTCTCAGCCTCTCAGATGCCAATGAGTATTAACTCGGTAGTGTGAGCAAAGGTTGGTCTAGAGAGTGGATCGGCGAAGGTGTGAGCTCTCTACGCCCAGCCACCACCAAGCATGCCTCGCTCCATCTAGAGCCTTGCCACCACCGCAGTAGCACTACGAAATCGCTACGCAAAGGTCTGAACCAACCAAGAGATCAAGAAGCATGAGTGTGGTGACGGGGGTGCTGGCAAGCCTCGGCCCCAAGCTTCTTCAGCTGCTCCATGGTGAGTACAAGCTCCAGAAGTGTAGGAAGCAAGTGGAGTCGCTCTCCCGCGAGCTGGACAGCATCTACCCTTTCCTCCACAAGGTCTCGGATGTGCCATGGGACCAGGCTAGATGATCAGGTCAAGGTGTGGGCACGCGAGGTGAGGGAGGCATCCTACGATATGGAGGATATCATCGACACCTTCCTCGTTCGCGTCGACAGCAGGCAAGAACAACGCCGACTCCAGCAGCTTCAAACTTGCCATGACGAAGCTGGTTGAGCTGTTCAGCAAGGCCAAGGCTCGCCGTGATATTGCAGCAAAGATCAAGGACATAACAAAGCGTCTCGAGGACGTGGCCAACAATCGTCAGAAGTACAAACTTGATGAGATTATGTGCAAGCCACTCGCAGCAACGTCAACTATTGATCCCCGCCTTAAAGCTATGTACAAACAAGTGACACAACTTATTGGTGTCGACAAGTCAAGAGAAGAGCTCATATCCTTGCTGAATACATCCCAATCAGGATCATGATGCCTCCGATAAGAAGATGAGGATGGTTTCAGTTGTGGGAGTTGGAGGATTGGGTAAAACCACTTTAGCCAGAGCGGTGTATGACAAGCTTAAAGCCACAAGTACGACTACGGGGCATTCAGTTTCAAGTCGGTCGGGATCATGACCTTGGTAAAAGTTTTCAAGGATATTCTCTTTCATCTTGACAGTGAAAACCATAAGGACATTCACAACACTGCGAGAG
Organism: Miscanthus floridulus; assembly: GCF_019320115.1. Taxonomy (NCBI): domain Eukaryota; kingdom Viridiplantae; phylum Streptophyta; class Magnoliopsida; order Poales; family Poaceae; genus Miscanthus; species Miscanthus floridulus. Next base: position 10,691 of record NW_027097123.1, on the reverse strand, counting down.
GCGTCGAGCTCCTCATTCACCAACTCCGAGAATTCCTGAAGAAAAAGAGGTAACACAGACATCCAATTGTAATTCTGTGCTTTTAAGATATTGCTCCTCAGTTAGTCGATGCTACACTATGTCGTATGTTATCCTAAAAATGCTATCTCCACATCATTTATGCAAGACTACTTGAGATTGATTTTCTCCACTCCATGCCCTGAGTGCTCTTTTTTTAAGTATGCAGCTTTTAGACTACTTCACTAGCTATAAAAAAGGACAATGCATTTAGCACTTCTAAGCATCATAGTTTAATTAAGTAAATTCATAAACATTTTTACGAGCTTAGATTTTGAAAATGTGTTCCTTCTGAAACTATAAATTATAGGAAAAACAATGTTTTAGGGTTGCCTATGTTTGCAACATGGCCATAGATGAGTAAGTTCTGTGTAATATAGTGTCCTAAATATGAAGTTTTCTTCAAATAGGCCACTTGGTGTGTAGTTTCTATAAACATCACTACTAGAATCCCGAATTACCTTGGGTGCTAAAAACGCAAAGGAAAATACTAGAACCGCAAAGGAAATTATCCTTGACCATTAACCATCGCAACTTCCGTCATGTGTTTTATTTTTACTAACACGACCTTGTGTTTTATGTGTCATGCTGACTTCCTTTAATCTTAGCAAATTTCTTGCTTCTGCAGAAGCTCCAAACTTTATTAACCAATGGTTCTTCCACTTTGGTGTGGATAGGTATTTTATTGTTATTGATGATGTATGGGAGGTACGCACCTGGGAAGCAATCAAACTAGCACTGGTTGAGAATAATCATGGAAGTAAAGTAATCACAACTACTCGAAATATTGATGTTGCCAAAGCATCTGGTGAGGTTTACAAGCTGAAACAACTTTCCTATGATGACTCCATGAAATTATTTTATACAAGGTTATCTAGAGCAGACCAGAAGTTCCTTGATAACCATCCAGATGACATTTCTGAGAAAATTCTAAAGAAATGTGCTGGTATACCATTAGCAATCATCACAATGGCTAGTTTGTTGGCTGGTAAACCAGAATCCGAATGGTCAATGGTCTACAACTCTATTGGTTTTCATACTACAGATAACAGGGAAGCTGAAGATACTATGACAATACTTTCATTTAGCTACTATGATCTGCCTCCACATTTGAGGACATGCTTACTATATCTAAGTACATATCCAGAAGATTATAAGATCGAAAAGGATTTGTTAATATGGAAGTGGATAGCTGAAGGATTTATTGATGGGAAACAGGGAACAAGATTATTTGAGCTTGGAGAAAGATATTTCAATGATCTCATTAATAGAAGCTTGATCTAGCCAGTGGAGAACAAGTGGAATGGCAGAGTAGAATACTGTCGTGTTCATGATATGGTTCTTGATCTGATGCGTAAGCTTTCATCTGATGAAAACTTTATTACTATATTAGGTGACAATGTTGAAAGAGCACCTACACCAAGCAATGTCCGTCGGTTAGCCCACCAAAACAGAATAGCCGAGCACATTAATTCTGAAACAATGGTTACTGGGATGCCAAAAGTGAGGTCATATACTGCACTCATGTGTTTTATTGATAGCCGGGTCCAGTTTGTGAGATTTAAACTTTTGCGCGTGCTGGAAATAGTAGACTGCAGCTTTCAGATAGGTTGCCAGCTTGAGCATCTTGGTGATTTACTTCACTTGAGGTACCTTGGGATAAGTTTCAAATGTAGTTCCCTTGAGCTCCCCATACAACTAGGGAATCTAAAGTTACTGCAAACACTCGATGTGCAGGGAACATTGCCAGCAAGCATTGTGCACCTAACAGAGCTGGTCCGGCTACGTGCTGACAAAAAGGTACCGGATGGGATTGGGAAGCTGGTTTCCCTGGAGGAGCTAATAATAGTAAATGTTTGCAGTGATAAGCCCAAGAGATTTTTCAAGGAGCTTGCCAGCCTGCGGGAACTGAGGGTGCTTGAATTTGCCACTTATGATGGGGCGGACGAGAGCATGCAGAGAGATTTTGTGGAGTCTCTAAGCAATCTGCAAAAGATCCAGCATATAGGTGTGCACGGTTCACCTTGGTTTGCGGATACAGCCATGTGGGAAGCAGCAGGCTTTGTGCTCCCACGACCTCTCCATTATTTGAGATGGCCTTTAATTAGATTTTCCAAATTGCCGTCATGCATTAATCCCACACGTCTTACCAACCTGGCCCACTTGTCACTGCGGGTGACTACTATGGATGAGCTGGATCTGAAACTCCTTGCTAGGTTGCCGGCGCTCTGTTATCTCTACCTGATAACAGAGTCCACGGTAACAGCAAGCAATATTAACTCCAGTGATCGCAGCTTCTTCCAGAAGTTGAGGTACTTTGCGACCAATGCAATGGTCCAGTTTGAGCAGCCCGACGTGGAGGACACTAGCGTTTCATTGCATATGTGGAATGGAGATGATGCTATGCCCTTTGCCTCTAGAAAAAGCAATGACTCCAGAAAAGTTGTACCCTCTGGCGTGATGCCAAATCTTGAAGTGCTTTGTTTTGATGTCCCTTTGTGGAAACTAAAAGGTAACCACAGTGACTACTGTGGGAATATTGGCTTGGAGTACCTGCCTTCCCTTCGGAAACTCAGAGGGCGGATCTTCTCTGGTGGCATGCCTGCTATGGAGAGGGATGCTGCGTTCGCTGCACTGAGAGACGCATGCAACGTCCATCCCAACAATCCCACGCTTCGTACGCTTAGATAATATTATTCAGGTACGACGAGAATTTTGTAGTTCCGATCAAATTAATATCTCATTATTTGTTTACAGTTCTGTCTCCATTTTGGCATATATTATACATATACAGCACTTGCTTGTCTCTACTCAATTAATTATTAGCTTTATCCGAATTTTCGGTGGGAGACAATAATAATATGTCTTGAGGAGATACGAATTTGGATCTGCATGCGTACAGTGTAAGTAAGTACTCTCTCCAACCTGTTGTGTCCTATCCTAGCCGATGGTGTCACTGTTGCTGCTCGTGCGTGTCAGCCATTTGAGTGCACAGATTTTGAAAATGTGTTAGCCCACTTTCCGTCAAACAAATAACTTTGTGATTCTTGAGAGAGACATATCTGGTACAGCACCGTCGCATTTCCATTATGCGAACATCTATGCTGATGTATGAAACTACCAAACCTGTTTTAGCACATACTGATTTTCCATCATTGAATCCATTACATAACGGACGTAGTTTTTTTCAGTCACTGGCTGCACCGACTCTGTTTCTGGCCACCAGTCGGTACTCTGTTTTCCAGTCTCCTATGTCCTATCTTGGCTGCATCGATGGTTGGTTCCTTCGTTTGATTTGTACATAAGTCACTTGTTTATAATCTGTCACGTGAGAGTCTATGACACATCTATCCTTCTATGATTCTTCACTAGGAAGTAAGCACTTTGGTCATCGGATAATTTATGGTTGTAAGCATAGTATGTGCACAAATATTAAGTAGAATTATTGATGTTTCTGATCCAAGTTTCTGCATGAACCGTGGTGCAGCTCAAATGGAGTTGGCTTCAATGCTTGTAAGACTACAACAGAGCCCATCGCCACAAGACACAACTTCACTTGACTGTGAGCCAGACGGTTTCGGCTCTTATGTTCACCCGAGCTATTTTCTATTCGAATAAATAAAATATGCTGTATCAAATTTTCAATGTACTCTGCTGCTATTAGAACCTGCTGCAACATTTTTTCTTTTTGCTGAACTCGTGGCTTGTATTATTTATTTAGTTTCTGGACCTTCTCTGTGGTTCGTACATTCTAATAAGCTTGGAACGTATTTATATTTCTGTTGTGCGGAAGTTTGAGGAGGCTCTATGTATTTCCTTTTTGCGTTGCCGCTGCCTGGTTTCCACACGACGCATTTGCCCGCTGGGATGCTGGATCCAGGCATGGAACAAGAGAATCAGCTGGGAGCAAAAGGCGTCACAATAATGTGCAGAAGTTTACACCTGCAGAAGCTTTAGCCTCAATCAGATGGAGCTATATATATGCAGATGCCAATAACAAGCTGAAAAAGCTTAGAATGGACAAGAACAATGTCAGATTTTGCAGCCGATCGAGTTGACCACGAACAGACCTAGGGAACCCCGCGGAGCACAACAGCACCAGAAAATAAATCCCACAAGGGCAGCCCAGTGAAATCTAATGCGTGATTCACCGTCTCCTGCGGTCCTGGTTAGACGTCACTTTGACTTTTTTTTTGCCATCCATTTTACTATATATTTAGACATATTTTATATCTAGATGCATATCAAAATAGATGTACCAAAAAAATCAAAGCGACTTATAATATGTGTTTACACCAAAATTTGGGAGAAATAAAACGCGGGAACTCGCAGGCTTCCATGATTGTGCCAATCAAGGAGGATCGATGTCAGCCGATTCAGATACAACTCTAGAATCGGGTCTCTTACGATGACGTCAGCAGATAGCGATGATGAACTACGGTTGACGCCAGGAAACTACATATCGGACTCTGCAAAAAGAAAAAGATTAGGGTACAAGTTATCTTAAAATAGGAATATTTTCGTTTATGCCAAGGATTGTAACGAATCATGCTCGAGTAGGATTCATGTTTAGACTCCAGGTATAAATATCAGACCCCGGCTATTGTAAAAAAGACAACAATCAATCCAATAAACAAGTTATTTACTTTTTCGGCTCCGGCCACCCCTTAGGAGGAGTAAAGTAGATCTCGGCGAGTTCTTCAGCAAGTACGGCTGCATCGATCCCATCGACCTTCACTGCTTGTTGTAAGTACCGTCATGGCTTATACCTCTGTTCGTACGGCTGCATCGATCCGGTCGACCTCCACTGCGACTCTGGTATAAATTAGTTATCGATTCTTGCCTAGTTCAAGTATGGCTGCATCGATCCGGTCGACCCCCACTGCATGAACTAGATCAAGCTCAAGTTATCGGCTCTACCTTAGGATGGCAGTCTTTGGTAGATTCATTAAGTTACCGATATTGCTTATTGCTTTCATTATTTATCTAATTACAGCAATATCACTCTACCCGATTGGGATTGATCTAGATCGGCCTTATATCTTGTTTAGCCCATCGTTTGCTAATCTAAATTGATCTAATCTACACATTAAACGATGAGTTATGTTTTATCGGCTATTTTATGTCAATCCTGATTGTGCATAGCGTGCGGTTAAGGCGTGTTGCGTCTTGAGTAGATTTATTGGCTAGCGAGAACCGTTCCATGGCCCGTTATCATGGCCTGTGTGATTCTGCCTCACACCCCACTGTTAGCACCGTGGAGTGGGGATCGTTATTTAATAGATCTATGCTTGACAATGCATGACTTTAGCTGTGCGCTATGCCTGAATCGGCTATTTTAGCCAATATCGAGTGCTTTCACGAACAGCTCACATAACGAGACCGTTGAAGTAAAGATTGGTTGAAAGATATGTTAGCCCCATGATCTTATTATTGTATTACGGCCTGCATGATTCTGCCTCATGCCCCACTGATATTAGTAATGAGTTTGGGTTGTCGAGTCTATTGTTATTTCTACGGCCTGCATGATTCTGCCTCATGCCCCACTGGTCATAGCGATAGATGAGATCTAACATGTTCATTAGATTTATCTTTATCAAATGGTTAAATGGTATTGAATTGTTTCTTTATATAAAAAGGGGTTCGGTTACTTGTAATCATTGGCTCAGCACAGACCGATCATTGTTGATATCTTATTGCCATTGATTAATATCAGTTTGAATAATGACATTTACCCTGAATGATAATCGATTCTTCTTATACAACCCAATGAGCTTTAATCTGATTTATTCTCATGAATATGTTGGAATCGACTATTTAGTCGATCTCCTTCCATATCGGCTCTTATAGCCGCACATTCGGGACTGTCTGGCAACACCGACAAGTTCCGCCCTTAATTACTAATGAACTTTCTCTCCTTGTCAATTACAGGGTCAAATTGACTGGCACGTCTCGGGAGGAGTGCACAGGATCGACCACCCTGTGCTGAAGCTAGGTGGATCTACAGCTCCATCGAGCAGACCCTTCCGGCTTGCTGCGTGTGTCCTCGGCACGGGACGAAAATTCTGTGTCGACACACGTTTCTGGCACGCCCGATGGGACCCCACAATCATCATGACGGACACAACTAAAGCTGAAGACAGACGTTTCTTTAAATAAGTTGTGGACAAATCTATTCGTGATGCCATATCAAGCCATAACGAAGCTTTCGTGGATGTATTCCACAACGCCATGAAAGAGGCGATTCATGGATTTCCAGTTGGTCAAGGCGGACCGGCTTATTACAACATTCCAGATCCGTCGACCCAGGCGACCAATCAAGTCGGTACCAGCCATCAAGAAGCAGCACCGGCTGGTAGTGGTGATGTCCAGACAATTCAGGGTTCATCTGAACAAACTCAAGGAACTGCTACAAATCAAACATAGTACCATCTTGTACCATCAGTACAGCGTGTGCAACAACCGGCAGGGCAAAGTCAGAACCAGGTGATCAATTTTGGCACATCAGGCCACATACCATCGTCGGCTCAAAAAATAGCACCATCAATTCAAATAATCCGTAGGGATATAGATCCTTATATCTATAATCAGAGACTTCAAGCAGCAAGCCAGCAAAGGACCCAGCAGATTGAGATTCCATAAGGGTATCACTATGGCACAGATTATAACACTCTCCACATGACGCCAAATTCAGGATATCAAGGGACGCGGGATTTCAATCCACAGATGGGTCAGCAGGTGCAGAGGAATCCAAATCCGCAAGCTGATGAGTTATTGCTGAGGGTGACTGAGATGATGAAGAATCAGTTCGGTCTGAAGCTAAAAGGGCTGACCTTTTCGTATAAACGTCCATATCCAGAATGGTATGATTTGGTCGCTCTTCCAACAAATTATAGGCTCCCAGAATTCGCTACGTTCACTAGCCAAGACAGTACAAGCACGATAGAACATATCAGTCGGTATCTTACACAATTGGGCGAAGCATCAGTTGAGGATGCCCATCGAGTTCGTTTCTTCTCTCTGTCCTTATCAGGGCCAGCTTTCACTTGGTTTTCATCATTGCCAGTCAATTCCATTGCCAATTGGGCTAACCTGGAGAAGAAATTTCATACATATTTTTACAATGGGACTAGAGAAAAGAAGATTACCGATCTGACAACTATAGGACAGAAGACTAATGAATCGGGCATTGAATTTCTTCAGAGGTTCCGAGAAACCAGGAACTTGTGCTTCTCCTTAAACTAGGCCAATGATCAATTAGCTGCTTTAGTTGTTCAAGGAATGCTACCGATGTGGAAAGAAAAGCTACTGGGACAAGAATTTGACAACTTAGGACAATTGGCTCAACGAGTAGCAGCGCTCAATAGCCAATTCCAGAGCATACGCAGAGATACCCGTTTCTAGAAGAATATCACAGTAGCCGAAGCTTATGATCCATACTCAGTCGATGATGACTATGAAGATGAGGAAGAAGAGGTTGTTGCGGCTGAATATAATTGGGGCAAGAAGACAGTGATGGTGCCAAATCCTTGGGCAAGAGGAGTCGAGGAGAGTTATAACTATGATGTCACCAAATCAGACAAGCTCTTCGATTTCTTGCTTGAGAAGGGGCAGATCAAGTTGCCCGATGGTCATGTCATGTTGCCCCATGATCAGTTGAAGAATAAGAAGTTCTGCAAGTTCCATAACGCTACTTCTCATTCCACTAATGAATGCAAAATCTTCAGGTAGCATATACAGAGAGCTATTCAGTAGGGGAGGCTCAAATTTGATACGCCTCGGAAAATGAAAGTTGATGATAATCCTTTCCCAGGAGATCAAAACATGGTTGATGCTAGGCTATTCAAAGGAAAAACTAAGGTCCTAACATCAACCAAATCAAAAGAAGCTGGAACAGTCGATCCCCAGATGCAAATATCGGCTGACAAGTACAGAGAGATTAGAAGACGCCGTGCTGGGCAGAAGAGCCGATACAAGCAGGGGAAGATGTCAAAAACAGAAACGACAAAGCCGTGAGTCACATCTCTGATTCTGTTGAATAAATGGCAGCGGCAGAAAGAAAAAGATTATCAGCGACGGTTGAAAGATCAAGCGTACCAGCATCAACTGAAACAAGAGAGGTATGAAAGGGAACAAGCCGAATTACATTGGAATTGTCCTTTCTTCAGACATTGCTGGAATGAAGGTTTAAAGTTGCCTACCAGACATGACTGTCTAGAATGCAACAATCAATATCGGGAGTATAGGCAGTCTCAAACCAACCGCCGGTCTATCCATGCTCGAGATGCATATCATCATAATAACATGGATCAGCGCTTAAAAAATAAAAGTGTTCATGATCGGCTTGGAAAAATAGTCGTTGATCAGGACTGGGCTGATCATGAAGAGGAAGGCACTGAAAGGAGATATGTGTGGCAGGAAGGCCAGTGGTGCCCAGGAGGTTTACCAAGAAGCCAGAAGAGAAGGGTGCAACGCTTAAGGAATAAAGAGATGGAACAGGCTCAAGCATCGATAAGACTGAAGTGTGGCGTTCCAAGCAAATAGATGATAGAAAGCAACCATTGGCTAATATCCAAATGGCTTTTCTGTTGCCATCGGAATTCAGAGCTCCGGCAGATCAAGAATTTTACTCGGATTTTGATGAATCAGAGTATGAGGAGATAGTTGCCAAGTTGATGGTTGTACAGCATGCAATATTTGACAAACCAGTCAAACATCGGCACTTAAAAGCGTTATATATGAAAGGTCTTATCGATGGGAAGCCAATGAACAAGATGTTGGTGGACGAAGGTGCATCTATCAATCTTATACCTTACACTACTTTTCATAAACTTGGCAAAGGACCAGAAGATCTGATGGAGATTGACATGATGCTTAAGGACTTCGAGGGTAATACGTCTAAGACCCGGGGGGCAATAAACGTCGAGCTAACAATTGGAAGCAAGACTCTGCTCACTACATTCTTTGTCATTGATGGAAAAGGGTCGTACAGTTTGCTCCTCGGTCACGATTGGATTCATGTGAATTGTTGTATACCATCGACCATGCATCAGTGTTTGATTCAATGGCATGGAGATGATGTCGAACTGGTTCGTTCTGATGAGTCCGTGAGCATTGCAATAGCCGATCCAGTCTTTTGGGAACTAGGAGATTTCGAATGTTTTTCTAGCAAGTCATGGGAAGGAGGCTTCGTTAAGATCAGCAATGAAAGCCAACAGCCAATGCAAGAGATCGGCTCTGAGAGTTTGTTTTAGTAGAAAAAATTGCGGTTTCACATCGGCCATTGGATTAAAGAAAAAATAAGCATTGAGTCTTGGAGATGGATTTAGGCCGACGTATGTGAATGCTGAGTCAAAGTGTGAGTGCGATTTAGAGTTAATGGATTTGTTAAGAAGTTCTATTTCGCTTAATAGGATGCTTGACCTGAGTTGATTAATCGTTCGACCATTGATATGAAAAGTTCTATGGTACGTTATTCTGACACCCGATCAACATTTGATACCCGATTCATTCTCGGCTCTAATAGCTGGTACCAGGAGGGTATCGCCTCTAGTTCAAAAAATGAAAATCTTCAAAGACAATAAAAGCTGATACGATATGTATCGCCTATAGAGCAAAAATGAGAGATAAAAACAGTCATACGCAAGAGCATTGTACTGAGGTACATTCATGGAAAGAACATGAGTCTTTGTTCATTGGAAGACCCTAGATACAATCTAACCAAAGATCTTGTTCACCACATCCTGGGCGGATGTGATGTCTACTATGGCCTCCGCTGCCATGACAAATTCTTCGAGCAGGTCCTCATGCTCCTTAGGGCCATTGCCCATTGGGAAACTAGTCTCCATGGCATGGAGCTCGTACCCAATCTGGACTTGTGCCGTGGTTGGCCCCACCGTAGCACCATGACGAACACCGTGGAGGGCGATCTCCCGAACGTGGACTGGGATGTCTTGAAGATGAGCGTCGATAGGGGAACCCTGGGCATTGACGGCATCTACAGCCGCGTTCACCGCCAGTTGGGGAGATTCCAACTGCGCTGCCAGGGCTGACAATCACAAAAACAAGAAGACTATTAAGATGAAGATGATGGAAGTCAGAGTAAAAAGCCTTCATGGAGTTCATCTTACCCGCCACCGTGGCGTCGGATTTGGCCAGCCGCGCTTGGACGGTGCTGGCCTCCTCCTTGACTACATGAAGAGTGGCCTGCGAAACCCCAAGATGGATCTCGAGCTAGCCATTCTCTCGAGTCACCTCGGAGTAGCGGTTTTGAGCCGCCCTCCACTCCCGAAGAAAGTGTCAGGCGTCGTCGCCGTTGTACGGATCGAAGGAGTCCGATGACGAAGCCGGAGCAGAAGATACAACGTTAGAGGGCTCGTCGGCCCTAGGAAGAGGATGAAGGCTATCGTTCACGATGAACCTAGAAACAAAGTAGAAGAGTTCATCGCTGTGAACAGAAGATTTGTAGATCGTCACCATGAACAAAAGCCATCAATCTCACCTCATACATCAAAGGCGCTGACTCACTGGCATGTTCTCCTCTGGGATCTCCTCCGCCACTCGCTTGCCACGGTTATCCTCGCTAGTCATGGATTTGATTGGATCTACGAAAAGGGAAGGGAACCGCTATAGGG